>NC_134904.1:34764147-34811647 GCF_041734735.1 Babylonia areolata | reverse complement strand
TTTTTAATTGCCCTTAAAGATTTTTTGAATGCCCAAGATACACCAGAATAATATGATTTAAACAGCATTCTCACTGCGAATACTGCAATCAATTTATCACCCTTAAAAAAAGTATGTTTAGATATTAAATTTTTGAATGTCAGTTAAGGAGCCATGATAGTGTAATGGGTAAGACAGTTTCTTCTCACCCGAACGTGCAGGGTTTGAATCTGCTGTCAGGACTTTTTTTCTTTTTTTTTTTCTTTTTTTTTTTTTTTACCTGAAGCTTTATAATAACAAATACAGAACACATTTTAATGAATAGATTAAAAAAAATTTAAAAAATGTATCACAAGTCAGTCTTGAAGGCCTTGCCTCTCTTGTTTTTCATTTGCAGTGAGCATAAATGTGTGACATAGGTGTATGGTAATGTTTGTATTTGATGATGTGCATGATACTGTTGAATAAAACACATTGGACAAAAGATAGAATTGAATAAATATTTACTGCATTGCTAGCCATTTTTGTGCAGCATGTATTTCTAATACACAAGTGTAAGGTTGTTTTTATGTAAGCAATAGATGTATTTTTATGCTAGTGTCTGTATGTCTGTTTGTGTGTACATGCATGTTTGTGTGTGTTGTGTGCTTGTGTGTGTGTGTGTGTGTGTGTGTGTGTGTGTACTCATTAGTGTGTGCTCGTGTGTGTATGTGTGTGCATACATGTGTGACAATCTGACCATCTGACTGAGAAGAGGAGGAAAACAGGTTATCATGTTACCTTCACTAAATGATCATGATTATGCACAGAATTCTTTCACTCTCGCAATATGCACCTTCTTTTACTTTAAGAAAAAAAAAAATTGTTGAAGGATTTTTACAATGATTGACTCGAAATCAATGCGGTCTCACAAGTGTCATTGTTGTGATGTTTTGGAATGGTTAAAGTGCTTTCTGAGGGTCCTTGGTCTGAATCCCTTGGGGTATATGGGGTTAAAATTGATGGTTTCTTTTGTTGTTTTTTTATTTCTCAATTCTCCCCTTGGTCAGCATGATGTTTGCTGACCAGTCAGTGCCGAAATCCACTTTTTGTGTCCACACACGACGGGCGCAATAGCCGAGTGGTAAAAGCGTTGGACTGTCAGTCTGAGGGTCCCGGGTTCAAATCACGGTGACGGCGCCTGGTGGGTAAAGGGTGGAGATTTTTACGATCTCCCAGGTCAACATATGTGCAGACCTGCTAGTGCCTGAACCCACTTCGTGTGTATATGCAAGCAGAAGATCAAATACGCACGTTAAAGATCCTGTAATCCATGTCAGCGTTCGGTGCGTTATGGAAACAAGAACATACCCAGCAAGCACACCCCCGAAAACAGAGTATGGCTGCCTACATGGCGGGGTAAAAACGGTCATACACGTAAAAGCCCACTCGTGTGCATACGAGTGAACGCAGAAGAAGAAGAAGTGTCAACACATGCAGAAAATCAAATCAAATTTGCATGTTGCATCCTTTTTTGTCTGTGTCAATCTTCAGTGGGATATGGAAACATGAACATATATTATATTTAGCATGCACAATCCCTGAAAACGGAGTATGGCTGCCTGAATGGCAGATGAACATGTAACAATACACTGGGAAATACTGTTATGCGTGTGGGAGTTGCAGGTGAAGAAGGAACAATTCTGCAAGCACGACATTTTTATATGACCATTGGTTTAGTTTTTCTACAGAAAGCATTTTCTGTGTTTTATCAGTGCCGCTTTAAATGGATAAGACATTTATATGGCTTACCCATCATTCTCACTTTTAAGATACAGCACTCAGTGTGATTTACAAATAAGTACACACGTGGGAATTTTGGAAAGATTGGAAAGCGTAAGTGATCAATAGTAAAGGATGATGATGAAAATAAAGATGGTAATGAAAATGATAACATAATAGTGAAGTTTAGTTAATAACACTCTGTTACAAAAAAAAACAACAACCCACAAACAAACAAACAAAGAAAAAAACCCACAAAGAAAGAAAGAAAGAAAGAAACAAACAAACAAAAAAATCAGAAAAGAATGCAAAATTATTCTGCTTTGTCTGGGATTCAAAACAGGTAAATCAATGATATAAGACAAAGATGAAAATAACTTAATCATGAATTTGAGTTTACAGCACAGATACTGTCATCGCCATCATCATCATCATCATCATCATCATAATTGTAATGATGATTATATTAGTCATGGGCATTTATAATACACTCTGCCTACTTGGCACAGGGGAGGCCAGAGCTTTAGCAATCAACATCAGTATAGGGGAAAAGATGGTCACAAAAAATGGACACCAACTATTAGCAGCAACAGTAAACCTGCAGGTGGATATTTGTCACAGGATTCAAAACGCCCTGGGGGGCGGCTGCCATTGGAGGGGTGCACCTTCTCCCCCTGTGGCTGTACATGTACGTGTCTGGCTTTCTGGGCTTGCTGCTCTTTCCGCCTTGGTTCCAGCTGGTGGGCATCGCCATGCTGACAGGGGGAAGGGGCCTCTGTCTGTATGTGGAGGTGAGCTGCTTTTTAAAATTTTTAAAAATATTTTTTTAAGATTTTACTTTTTATTTTATTTTATTTTTTAAAGCTTTGCAATAGTTTGTGGAGATGTTGGCGTTGGGACAGTGCTGCTGTGGTCTTTGTAGCTTTGCAATAGTTTTGTGGAGGTGTTGGTGTGAGGATAGTACTAGCATTGTTTTCGTAGCTTTGCGATAGTTTGTGGAGGTGTTGGTGTTGGGACAGTGCTGGTGTTGTCTTTGTAGCTTTGCAATAGTTTTGTGGAGATGTTGGTGTAAGGATAGTACTAGTGTTTTTTTGTAGCTTTGCAAAAGTTTGTGGAAATGTTGCTGTGTGGACAGTGCTAGCTTTGTCTTTGTAGCTTTGCGATAGTTTGTGGAGATGTTGGTGTATGGATAGTACTAGTGTTGTTTTTGTAGCTTTGCAGTAGTTTGTGGAGATGTTGGTGTGAGGATAGTACTAGCATTGTTTTTGTAGCTTTGCAGTAGTTTGTGGAGATGTTGGTGTAAGGATAGTACTAGTGAGGTTTTGTAGCTTTGCAGTAGTTTGTGGAGATGTTGGTGTAAGGATAGTACTAGTGTTGTTTTCGTAGCTTTGCGATAGTTTGTGGAGATGTTGGTGTGAGGATAGTACTAGTGTTGTTTTTGTAGCTTTGCAATAGTTTGTGGAGATGTTGCTGTGTGGACAGTGCTAGCGTTGTCTTTGTAGCTTTGCGATAGTTTGTGGAGATGTTGCTGTGTGGATAGTGCTAGCGTTGTCTTTGTAGCTTTGCGATAGTTTGTGGAGATGTTGCTGTGTAGACAGTGCTAGCGTTGTCTTTGTAGCTTTGCAATAGTTTGTGGAGATGTTGGTGTCTGGACAGTGCTAGTGTTGTTTGTAGCTTTGCGATAGTTTGTAGATATGTTTGTGTGTGGACAGTACTAGCATTGTCTTTGTAGCTTTGCAATAGTTTGTGGAGATGTTGGTGTCTGGACAGTGCTAGTGTTGTTTGTAGCTTTGCAATAGTTTGTGGATATGTTGCTGTGTGGACAGTATTAGCATTGTCTTTGTAGCTTTGCAATAGTTTGTGGAGATGTTGGTGTCTGGAAAGTGCTAGTGTTGTTTGTAGCTTTGCGATAGTTTGTGGATATGTTGGTGTGTGGACAGTATTAGCATTGTCTTTGTAGCTTTGCAATAGTTTGTGGAGATGTTGGTGTCTGGAAAGTGCTAGTGTTGTTTGTAGCTTTGCGATAGTTTGTGGATATGTTGGTGTGTGGACAGTATTAGCATTGTCTTTGTAGCTTTGCAATAGTTTGTGGAGATGTTGGTGTCTGGAAAGTGCTAGTGTTGTTTGTAGCTTTGCGATAGTTTGTGGAGATGTTGCTGTGTGGACAGTGCTAGCGTTGTCTTTGTAGCTTTGCAATAGTTTGTGGAGATGTTGGTGTAAGGATAGTACTAGTGTTGTTTTTGCAGCTTTGCAATAGTTTGTGGATATGTTGCTGTGTGGACAGTATTAGCATTGTCTTTGTAGCTTTGCAATAGTTTGTGGAGATGTTGGTGTCTGGAAAGTGCTAGTGTTGTTTGTAGCTTTGCGATAGTTTGTGGATATGTTGCTGTGTGGACAGTATTAGCATTGTCATTGTAGCTTTGCAGTAGTTTGTGGAGCTGTTGCTGTGTGGACAGTGCTGCCATTGTCTTTGTAGCTTTGCGATAGTTTGTGGAGCTGTTGCTGTGTGGACAGTGCTGCCATTGTCTTTGTAGCTTTGCGATAGTTTGTGGAGCTGTTGCTGTGTGGACAGTGCCGCCATTGTCTTTGTAGCTTTGCGATAGTTTGTGGAGATGTGGCTGTGTGGACAGTATTAGCATTGTCTTTGTAGCTTTGCGAAAGTTTGTGGAGCTGTTGCTGTGTGGACAGTCTAGCATTGTCTTTGTAGATTTGCTATAGTTTGTGGATATGTTGCTGTGTGGACAGTGCTAGCGTTGTCTTTGTAGCTTTGCGATAGTTTGTGGAGATGTTGGTGTAAGGATAGTACTAGTGTTGTTTTTGCAGCTTTGCAATAGTTTGTGGAGATGTTGGTGTAAGGATAGTACTAGCGTTGTTTTCGTAGCTTTGCGATAGTTTGTGGAGATGTTGGTGTAAGGATAGTACTAGCATTGTTTTCATAGCTTTGCAATAGTTTGTGGAGATGTTGGTGTAAGGATAGTACTAGCGTTGTTTTTGTAGCTTTGCGATAGTTTGTGGAGATGTTGGTGTAAGGATAGTACTAGTGTTGTTTTCGTAGCTTTGCGATAGTTTGTGGAGATGTTGGTGTGAGGATAGTACTAGTGTTGTTTTTGTAGCTTTGCAATAGTTTGTGGAGATGTTGCTGTGTGGACAGTGCTAGCGTTGTCTTTGTAGCTTTGCAATAGTTTGTGGATATGTTGCTGTGTGGACAGTATTAGCGTTGTCTTTGTAGCTTTGCGATAGTTTGTGGATATGCTGCTGTGTGGACAGTATTAGCGTTGTCTTTGTATCTTTGCGATAGTTTGTGGATATGTTGCTGTGTGGACAGTGCTGACGTTGTCTTTGTAGCTTTGCGATATAGTTTCTGGAGATGTTGGTGTCCTTACTTACAGGTTTTCAGTCTGGATAGTGCTGTGATGCTGTCTTTTTTTGCTACCCTTACGTTGGTCTTTGCTAACCCTTGCCATTTGCAGGGAAAACCATTTGCAGACATCTAGGCTTTGACACACAACCAACAGACTTGGAGAACAGTTCTTTGCGGCACCCCCCTGACTCTCCACAGAGCAGGAGGAGAAGAAGAAGAAGAAGAAATTTTGTATTTACTGTTTCAGTTTAAAAAAAAAAAAAAAAAAAAAAAGAAAGAATTTAGCCGTATGGAGAGCACAGGAACAGGCGTCACGATGGCTGCCGGAAAAAGAGGGCGCTAGCCAGGGGGACAAAGGGGAGGTTACCTACTTCCGGGAGGTTATCGGCCGTAGTACTTTCGTTTTCTCCACATAGGCGGGTAGTAGTTTGCACAGGACAGGAATGTCAAACCCCTGCCAGAGTCTGCACTAGTTGGGTCACGGTAAGTATGTTAGTAATTTTTGATAGAAAATTTCCTTTTAACAACACATAGGGAATTTACACACAGAAATGAAGAAAAACAACTGCAGCGACAACAGCACCAACAACCTACAAAAACACATGCTCACACAAGAATTAAGTCATTAAAATGTTTTCAGATGAAGAAGACTGAGAGAGGATTCGTTCTGAAAAACGGTTAATCATCCTGTTTTCACAGACTGTTGTAAACGGTGGTGTACTTCTTGAACAGTGGTGGTTAATTTTTGTTCTGTTTTAATTAACAAAGACTGAAAATTGTTAAAAATGGTGAATGAAGACAAATACAGGCAAAACATGAAGGGGTCTTTCCTCATACACTGCATCCTTCGCATGCATGTCAGAATTCATCTGGCCGACATTTTCAATCTAGAATGGAGGCCTGTGATCATCACCATCTGTATTTTATATTCTGCATTTATTTAACAGTTAAATATTAGGTGACTGTCGCTGTTTGTTTCAAACATTTTGGACACAGAAAACACACATGCACACACGCACATGCACACAAACACATGCACACACACACACATACACACATGCATGCACACACATACACAGACACACACACATTCACAACCACACGCACACACACACACACACACACACACACACAGAAGCATTTTTCAATTTAGACACAAAATGCATATCTGTTTAGGAAAAAGGACAAATCCGTTTGTGAAAAAATACATAATGAACAGAAATTATGATACTAATACTGGAAAAAAAAAAAAATCCAATTCCAAAGAAAACAAACGACCAGTGAATATTTCACCTGTACAGACACCCATCAGGTTATTAAGCATGATCTTTGTCAAGTGGTTACTTTGATAATTCTATACAGTATTCTGAGTTGTAGGTCTGATTCTTAGTCTGAAATTAACATCGGGAACAAAATGATGTAGATTTAGTTGTGACAAAAAACGTCTTCATGCAGGTAATCAAATCAATCATGCTTTCTGCATCCCAAGTCTGCTATGTTTCAGGTCTTCTACATCTACAGTCATGTGGTGGCTTTGCTTCGCAAGAGTTCAAGTCAAGAAGCGGGTTGATGTCTTTTTTCTTTTCTGCATGGAAGGTATCTGTATTGAAAAAAAAAAAAAAATTTTTTTTTAAAGATTTAATGTTGGATGATTACGCATGGAATTTTTTGGGTTTATTTTTTGTTTTGTTTTGTTTTCCGATGCATTTGTTGTTGTTACTTACTTAATTAGAATTTGGTGTATGTCACTCAGGTGTTAAATGGAAATCATGCCTACAAGTGCCATGGCATATTTTCCTTAGATACAGCATGACAAACAGCGTTGTTGCTAGTAGTAGGCTGCTAGTTTGTGAACTGTGTAACCGTGCCCCACAAAGAATAGTGTTTGCATTTTCTGGAAGTTTACATTTTTGAATTTTTTATTTTTTTAATGAAACACTGGGCAAATGTAAGTTATGTTTTACATCAATTGTTGTGCAAACCAAAGTCATTCTTCCAGTCATAAAACAGGTAGTTGATGAGCCCATGAACAGTGACTGTGAATCAAAAGTTATGCAGTCATTGGTTTAAACATTTTTTAATATCAAGAAACAAGGTGCAATACAGCGTTCAATAAGACTTGAGCAACAACAAGCATAAGCTTATATCATGCTCGTTCATATGCAACAAGCAATACATAAACGCAATGGCGAAAATACATTATTTGACAATGAAAAGAAGGTTGAAGTGCAAGACAACTAAACTAAACAAGAAAAAACAACAACAAAAACACCAAAAAAAAACCCAACCAACCAACCCTAACTACTATTACCGCAACTACCACTGACAACAACAACAATGAAAATATTAATGATAATACTAATACTAATACTATGCAGTCATTGTATCAGTGTCTTTCTCTTAATTACAAATCCAGTGCTGTTTTGTATATTTTTTTTATTTTTTTTTATGTATGGAGAAGCCCAGTGAAGAAAAAGGAAGGAGCAGGGGGACAAGCTGGATAAATGAAAATGGTGCCTTTTCCCATTCTATGTCCCTCATGAGGAGGACTTCTTTAAAAGTTGTTCCAGTGTATGATCAAGTACACAGTTACTTCTTTCATACAGTGTTTTGCCCAGTGATTGCTTTGTACATATATATATGCGTTGTGCTTAGTAGCCGTGATTATTGCATTCCCAGTAATATGTAACAATTTTTGCC
The DNA here is from genome assembly GCF_041734735.1 of Babylonia areolata. Lineage (NCBI taxonomy): Eukaryota > Metazoa > Mollusca > Gastropoda > Neogastropoda > Buccinidae > Babylonia > Babylonia areolata. Next base: position 34,803,846 of record NC_134904.1, on the reverse strand, counting down.
CATCACTGGTAATGAGCAAAGGTTGTTTTTTTTGTTTGTTTGTGTGTGTGTGTGTGTGTGTGTGTGTTTTGCGCATTACCAGTAATGATCAAGTATTCAGTGTTACGCATTAGGGAGAGCATGTGTGTTGGGGGTTGGGGGAAGGGTTTTTGAGAAAGAGAGGTCATGAATGTTTTATGTAACTTGTTAATATTTTTCTTTCATGTAAAGCGCCCTGAGCTCTTGGAGAGAAAGGGCACTACAGAAATGTACACTATTACAGGGATACAGAGGGGAGGTAACCTACTTCTGGGAGGTTATCGGCCGCAGCTACTTTCGTTTTCTCTGCATAGGCGGATAGTAGTTTCAACATGACAGGAATTGAACTCCCTGCCGGAGTCTGCACTAGTGGGTCACGGTAAGTCTGTTAGATAACGTAATTTTAGGGAAAAAAAAATCCTTTATTATTATTATTATTATTGCTGGTAGTGTGCGCACAGTGTGCAAGAGGCAATGAAGTCAGCTGACAGTCTCATGATTCTTTCGGCATGGTGAGCTTGGATCGGGGAGTGATCTTTGTTCAGCGTTTGGCATATATGACCCTCAGCTTGGATCGGGGAGAGATCTTTGTTCAGCGTTTGGCATATATGACCCTCAGCTTGGATCGGGGAGAGATCTTTGTTCAGTGTTTGGCATATATGACCCTCAGCTTGGATCGGGGAGAGATCTTTGTTCAGCGTTTGGCATATATGACCCTCAGCTTGGATCAGGGAAAGATCTTTGTTCAACGTTTGGCATATATGACCCTCAGCTTGGATTGGGGAGAGATCTTTGTTCAGCGTTTGGCATATATGACCCTTCAACACAATAAAAAAAAAAAAGAAACCAAAGTTTGAATAAGTGCAGTAAAAAACGAAAATGATTGTAACATCCTGCTCATTTTGGGGTGTGTCACGTATCTCTCTCTGGACACGAAATTATCTGACAAGACTTCCGTTCGCAGCATGGCTTTTTCACAGTTGTCATCGTGAAGTGGTGCAGCCAATGTGAGTTTGAAAACGACATAGTGCAACAATTTAAAAACAATAATTACTGTCTTTGGCTCCAAGAAAAAGAGACGATGCAGGCTTGAAATTAACAAAGTGAGAATTTCAGAAGGCAAGAGCAGGAAGCTGCAAGAGGACTGTAGGGTCTTAACTCTCTCCATACGAACGCCGAAAGAGACGACGTTAACAGCGTTTCACCCCAATAACCATCATCAAAATATTGCAAGCGGAAGGCTCTTATACTGAAGAGGTGAATGTTGACAAGGGATACCACAATTCTGACGACGGAAGCTAAAGGTTGGGTCATTCAGACACCCACTGGACATCCGAGGGGTCTGTGTGGAGGAGAAGAGAGGACTGGCCGTACTGAGTGAGTTAAAACAGTAAGACGTTTTTATTTTTTGAACTGTTGAAAAACATGTACTGGCTGGCTAGAATGTCTTTTCAAGTTTTTTTGTTGTTTTTTTGTTTGTTTTTTGTTTTTTTGGTCATAGTGGAAGGTCCGTATGGAGTTATGAAGGATGCTCACATTGCATCAAGTATGGTGAAGAGAATAGGGTGTTTCCGTTCAGGTGTTGTGAAAGTCAACTGAAAAAAAAAAATCAAAACAGAACAATGGTGTTGTGATACCAGTCTTAACTTCTTTGAGTTTTAGATTTTGTGCATTACCAGTAATGGGTAGTCAACACTATTGAGCATCACGCGCACACACACACACACACACACACACATACACTCATATATATATATATATATATATATATATATTATATGTATGTGTATATGTACATGTGCATATATTTATGTGTGTGTGTTTGTGTGTATATTTTTAATCATATAGACAAATGTATAAAAGACATTTGAAGTGTTGATGTTCATTAATATAAAAGTAAAATGTTTGTTCATATTTTTGTGTGAAGTCATCTGACTCGCAACAAAACTGTGATTCCTTGAAAGTAATGTTTGAAGGTTTTCATAAATTCTGATCAAAGACTGGTAGTTTTTTCAGTCCCGAGTGCTGTGATGTGACTTGTTGTGCCTATGGCTCGAAGGTGGACAATCAAATGAAAATGTTCATCATTTAGTGTCTGATCTGATTTTTTTTGATTTTTTTTTTTAATAATTTTTTTTAGGACATACTGAGAATGAGATTTATCTTTCTCTAATGGTAGAGTGTCAAGCACCTTGACCGGAGGTTCACTGAAATCCTGTCAAATCCTGTGATTTTAGCCATTTGTTGGTGGTGTTCGACAAATGCTTTAGGGTGTGGCAAAAGAATGATTCATGTTTCCACTGTCCTTCAACTATTGTAAGTAACTTAAAGAAAACAACAACTGTACATACATGGTATATGTATATAGTATAATGAAATAAGTTTAGTACAATAATGTTTCTGGTACAATAATATTTCTAGTTTACATTTCCAATTTTAATCTTTGCAAAGGTATTTGGAAATGATTGCTTATTTAATTGTTACCTGCACTTGTTTTTCTTCACTATTTATGTTGTATCATGCATGTTATGAGGAGGTGACATGGTAGGCTAGTTTAGACTTTGGACTTCTGATCTAGTGGTCACCAGTGATCAGAGTGGAAGACCCTTTGTTGGTGTGGTGGTGTGTGCCCTCGGGGAAAGGGATAATATTCTTCAGTGAATTCAAAAACTTCAAAGCAATGCTGCCCGACTGACTCTCAGAGTCCCCCACCCGCCACCCCCCCTCCACGTACTGATCACAATTCTACTCACCTCCGCACTCTACACTGGCTCCCCATTGCAGTGAGAATTAAATACAGAGTTGCTTGCCTCTGCTATTCTGCTTTCCACTCCGCGGGACCTACATATCTTTCTGACCTTATCAGTTTTTACACTCCTACAAGAAATCTCCGCTCTTCCTCTGACTGTTACCATTTGAAACTTCCTCGTGTCAATACAAGAACTTATGGTGAATGTTCTTTCTTCTTTGCTGCTCCTCACGTCTGGAACAACCTTCGTCATCATATCCGTGCATCTGATTCTATTTCGGCTTTTCGCTCATCACTAAAAACTCATTAAAAAAAAAAGAAAAAAAAGAAAACCTATCTGTAAGCACTCTCAGCTTCCTTGTTCTCCAGCACCATCCATGTCAGCTCACTTTGGATGTTTGTAGAATGGGAGGGGGATAGTGTGAGTGGGGGACGAGGGGGGGAGGGGTTTTTGAGAAAGAGTGGTCATGAATGCTTTATGTAACTTGTAATATTTTTGACTCACTTGTGTAAACAAAGTGAGTATGTTTTAACCCGGTGTTCGGTTGTCTCTCTCTCTGTGTGTCTGTGTGTCCGTGGTAAACTTTAACATTGCCATTTTCTCTGCAAATACTTTGTCAGTTGACACCAAATTTGGCATAAAAATAGGAAAAATTCAGTTCTTTCCAGTCATCTTGTTTAAAACAATATTGCACCTCTGGGATGGGCACAAAAAAAGAAAAAAAAAGAAGCCAGATTATATGCAAACTTAATTTAGTGTTATATTTATATATTTTTTATTCTCTAAAAAGAGAAATTAATCTGTAATTAATGCTAGGGGGCTTAATTTGCATTAAACTGATCTTTCTCATCTTAAACATTACATTTGAAATTATACTCAATGCATAAAAAGCTTGTGTGTTTTACTCTCAGTGTACAGGGTTTTCACTATGTTCATTCGCCCAAAAGGGATACAGCTCCTGTGATTTGACTGTGATCGTGGGTCGAGGTTTTATCTTTCATGAGTTCCGGTGTTAGTTGAGGAGTTTCTGTTGTTTAACCTGGTTTTGTTGAGGTGCTTTTTGAGTCCGGAAGCGTTTTCAGTTTCCTTGAGTGTCCAGTTTGTTTGGTTTTTTTTGTTTGTTTTTATATCCGTGGTTGTTTATTTTTTGTAATGTGTCTTCAGTTTAATGTCTTTCAGAGTTGTAGGGTGTGTGTGTGTGTGTGTGTGTGTGTGTGTGAGAGAGAGAGAGAGAGAGAGAGAGAGAGAGAGAGAGAGAGAGAGAGAGAGAGAGAATACACTGAAAACTGAAAGGTATAATGTCATCAGCTATATAGCTCCAGTGACATGGGGCTGCAAATCAGAACAGTAATTATGAAAATAATTAAACAAAACAGAAAAGAAACATATTGGAAGTCAAATAAACTAACGCTCGACCATCCATTTTTCAAGTTCATGAAAACAAAAATCTTTTTTTCTATCAATGTAATTAAGCTATTGACACGAATTACTCTTCTTTCGAATATTATAGGCTTCAGCAATGTACTTCACCAGTGATATTACTGTATCGTCATCGCTTTCTGTATCGTTATCGTTCATCGCTTACTGTATCGTCATCGCTTACTGTATCGTCATCGTACATCCACACAATCCCAAATCCATGCATAGTTAAAATCTTCTTCACTTCTTCTTCTGCGTTCGTGGGCTTCAACTCCCATGTTCACTCGTATATACGCGAGTGGGCTTTTTATATGTATGACCCTTTTTACCCCGCCATGTAGGCAGACATACTCTGCTTTCGGGGGTGTGCATGCTGGGTATGTTCGTGTTTCCATAACCCACCGAACGCTGACATGGATTACAGGATCTTTACGTGCATATTTGATCTTATGCTTGCGTATACACACGAAGGGGGTTCAGGCATCGGCAGGTCTGCACATATGTTGACCTGGGAGATCGTAAAAATCTCCACCCTTTACCCACCAGGTGCCGTCACCGTGATTCGAACCCAGGACCCTCAGATCGAAAGTCAAACGCTTTAACCATTCGGCTATGGCGCCCGTCAAATCTTCTTCACATAGTATGCCCATTTATCTTTCCCTTTGTTCTGGAAATGACCATAAAGCGCTGAGAGCTTGGTCTCAGACTGAGCACAGGCGCTGTTCAAATATTCATATCGATCGATCAATTCATTGTTTAGAACGGGACTTCTCCACAGATGTTGTTGAATCGTTGCAATCTGCCAGATGATCTGTGTGACTTGTTTATGGGTCTTGTTGAGTCTTGGTTCAGCTGGAGTGCTGTGTTGTGTCCAGGTGTTTATGTCAGACGCATGACTTTCTCTTCTCACTGAAGAGTTTTTCTGTCTGGTTTTTGGATATGTGCACAGGAGATCTGTTTATTTTAAATTTTTTTTATATATATTATTTTTATGTTATCATATAACCAGAGTCATATTGTAAGAATTGCTGCAGCTATAATCTTTTTATTATTATTTTGTATTCTGCTTTGTGATCAGAATTATGCCATTGTGAGAATTGCACATTTGCATGATATTTTGTACATGTCTTTGTGCTTTGTCTAAGGGCAGTAAAAAACAATGATTATCAAGCTCTCTCACAGTTATTCGCATGTGTGAAACGCTTTATTTATTTATTTGGTTCTGTCAACCTGTGTTTAGTTTACACCTACGTTGAGGTGTGCCCAGTTCTAATCAAGCGCACAGGTATCTCTACCTGTTAGCTGTTTTGTCACCTGCTCTGATCAGCCTGTAAACAGAAGGGGAAAATTTTGTACAACCTTTTTTTTTTTTTTTTTTTTTTAAATTGTCGTGGGTGAAACTGTTGGATGGGTGCATGTTTTTTTGAGCAAACCTTGACATGTTTTTTTTTTTTTTTCTCTTTTCTGCAGTCTGTGATGTACTATCTGTGCTGTTTTGTTGTGGTGAGTGCGTAGTGAAATTGTAGACACTGGGATGGGCACTAGCTGTCCATTCTGCTGTGCTGTTTGCCTATGATTATGGCCTTTTATATGTTTTGTTTTTGTTTCGCTTTGAAGTATTAGTATTTCCTCTTGTACAACTTTTTTGTAACCTGGGGATGATAAATTGAGCGGAATGGTTGACATCCTCAGCACAGCCTAATCTTATTTGCCCTGAGGAGCTAAATGGTTAAGATAATGTGTCATGAACGGTGTTTTGTATATTTATCATACATAATTGGGTTTTTTTTGTCTGTATATGACAGTTTTGTGTTTAACGCAGTTGGACATTGTGTAGTTGGACAGTCCTGATATGGCCCTGTGCAGTCGGTGGGACGATAAGCAACAGCGACAACAATGACAATGCTGCCTTGGTTCCAGCTGGTCGGCATTGTTTGTGTGTGTGTGTGTGTGTGTGTGTGAGCGCGTGCTTAGAGTTGACTTCATCAAGATTTTGCGCCTTATAAATATTATTATTATTAGTAGTAGTATTTTTATTTATTTATCTATTACTTATTTATTTATTTTATTTATTTTATTTTGTTTTGATTAATTAATAATTAATTAATTTTTTGGGGGGTTATTTTATTTACTTTTTAATATTTTTATTTTATTTTATTTTTTTAAATTAATTTTTTTGTTATTTTATTTTATTTTTTTTATTGAAATTTTTTTTTCTTTCTTTCTTTCTTTATTTAATTTATTATTATTTTATTATTATTATTTTTTTCTTGAGGCCTGACTAAGTGCGTTGGGTTACGCTGCTGGTCAGGCATCTGCTTGGCAGATGTGGTGTAGCGTATATGGATTTGACCGAACGCAGTGACGCCTCCTTGAGCTACTGATACTGACACTGATACTGGTTGGCATTGCCATGCTGACTATGGGAATGGGCCCTCTGTGTGTATGTGGAGGTGAGCTTCATTTTTAAAGAGTTTTTATTTATTTATTTATTTTTTTCAGCTTTAGGATATTTTGTGGAGATGATGCTGTCTAGACAGTGCGAATGTTGTCTTTGTAGCTTTGCGATGGTTTGTGATGATGATGCTGTCCATGCATACAGGTTTCTCTCTATCTCTCTCTCTTTCTCTGTCTCTGGACCTTGCAACTGGAATGAACTTCCTCTTTCACTTCGTCCAGTCTCCACACTCAGCTCTTTCAAGTCTGGCCTTAAAACCCACCTCTTCCCCGAAATAGCCTCCCTTCCCTGCCTCTTCCTTGTCTTCAGTTTCTCCAGTTTTAGAGTTATGCATGCGTGTGAATGACTGGTGCGAAAGCGCTTTGATTTGTCTCTGCACAAGATTCAGCGCTATATAAATACCATTATTATTATTATTATTATTATCTCTCTCTCTCCCTCCGCCCTCCCTGTGTTTTTTTCCCATTTTTTATTCTATTTTATCTTTTTTTTGTTAATTGCCGTAGGTGGTACAATGGTAAGATGTCTATATGTGGTTAAGCAGAAGTTGCTCAAGGAGAGAATATGTGCTGAGCCTTGAAAAAGAACAACACAGTTTGTGTGGCTTGATTTATCTTTCGGTTTAATCATCTTTTTTTGTTTGTTTGTTTAGTTTAGTTTTCTTTTGTTTTGTTGTTTTGGTGCTGTTTTATAGTTGGTTAATCGTAATGTTTTGTTTAGTTTTGTATTGTGGCTTTGGTTCTGCTTTATCAAGAATTTGTCATTTTTTCCCAGTTTATTTTAATTTGTACTGTTATTGTTACTATTTTTAGATGTGCACATGTTTCATATATCTTGAGCGGCCATGGTGTGCTTGTGCGGGCGCCTGTTGTGCAGGTGTTATTGCATGTGTTTTAAGTATGCATACATCATTGTGCTTTTCATTGTAAACGCTCAGGACTTTTATATCATTAGATTGGTTGTACCAAATATCCTTTTATTTTTATTTGATATATATTGCAAACCATGTCACATGACTTGACAGGCGTGCACTTGTTGGCACTGCACCACGTAGACTGGGTATGAGTCATCTTAGTACACCAGTACAATTAAAGGAGAGTTAGGAAACTGGTAAAATATGCCCGTGTTGATTTGCTGAAGAGGAAAGGTGAAAGTGATGACTGGTTCAATAGTTGTTTACTGCATGAGCAGGCGAGCGGGCAACACGGAGGAAAATGTGGAGAGGAGATGGATTTAGAGCAGTGGTTTAATTTTGACAGGGATGTGAAGACGGGCGCAATAGCCGAGTGGTTAAAGCGTTGGACTGTCAATCTGAGGGTCCCGGGTTCGAATCACGGGTTCGAATCACGGTGACAGTAACGGCGCCTGGTGGGTAAAGGGTGGAGATTTTTACGATCTCCCAGGTCAGCATATGTGCAGACCTGCTAGTGCCTGAACCCCCTTCGTGTGCATATGCAAGCAGAAGATCAAATACACACGTTAAAGATCATGTAATCCATGTCAGCGTTCAGTGGGTTATGGAAACAATAACATACCCAGCATGCACACCCCCCAAAACGGAGTATGGCTGCCTACATGGCGGGGTAAAAACGGTCACACACGTATAGTCCCACTCGTGTGCATACGAGTGAACGTGGGAGTTCCAGCCCACGAACGCAGAAGAAGAGAAGAAGACAGGGATGTGAGAGTAATGCAAAAACGTGTAATTGTGCTGTTCCATTTCAATAATTCACAAATTTTTTTATATAGAGATGGCTGTCAGTTGGGTGTGTGACTGTCGCAGAAAAGCCCCAAAAGCCATTCTTTAGATCTGCTCCGATGGCAGTTTACCATCACTACATAGACACCCTCCACCCTCACAGTTTTTTGTCAGCTTTGATATTTCTCATATCCCAGTTATTATGAAATTTATTTATTTTGAAATCTTTAAAACTTGACATTTGTCTGTAAACAGTACACACATGTATGTGTGCACACATCACAGTGCGATGGCGTTAGTGGTAGGCGAGGCTCTCAGCACTATACTTTGATTTGATTTGACACCACACTGCGTCATATGTCGGAGCAGCAAAGTGTGCAGTCGTTACACAACCAACAGCCGCAGAGATGCAAATCCGTGGAGAAATGGGGAGGGGGTAAAACTAACGTGTGGTGTCGCCAACAATGGCTGTTGCCGTGCTTCTGATGATGTGTTTGATGACAAAATTGGGGTAGAAAAAAATACTTCCACCCTGATTTCATCTGTCTCGATAATGAAAGGTCCATGTCTCATCTGTTTTGTGTTGATCAGACAAGCTCTTGAGCCAGCCTGTATGTGAAACTTAGATCTGAGTGTCACTCAGTGTGTCATTTTGATGAACTCAAGCATGCATAGAAAAAAAACGAAAGAAAAAAAAAAGATTCACTGCTGCGTTTGGGGTCATACTGATGTGCCCATGGCCTGATAAACATATGTTTTTAACACTGAGCCTAATTTTCACACACACACACACACACACACACACACACACACACACACACACATACATGCTGGCAGTTTACCACCACTACATAGACATCCTCCACCCTCATAGTTTTTTGTCAGCTGGGGGTGAGGGGTGGGGGGGTGCCTTTGCTTTTTTGAAACATTTCAGTCCCTCTCATATCCCAGTTATTATGAAATTTATTTATTTTGAAATCTTAAAACTTGACATTTGTCTGTAAACAATACACACATGTATGTGTGCACACATCACAGTGCGATGGCGTTAGTGGTAGGTGAGGCTCTCAGCACTATACTTTGATTTGATTTGACACCACACTGCGTCATATGTCGGAGCAGCAAAGTGTGCAGTCGTTACACAACCAACAGCCGCAGAGTTATGAAGTTAGAGTGCCAGACTTTGAATCTGAGCTGTTCGGCGAATATATCTCCCTCCCTGGGGGAAGAGTGAACTCCATAGTCGCACCTCCACGCCACGTCAGTGTGGGTGTTCCTTCAGTGGGACACGGGGCAGGATGGACATGACTTGTCAAGACTAACGCGGCACGGGCGTGGATGACTGGCGCGATAACAAACGTAGCTCTCTGCCTCTCCACTCAAGGAGGGTCACAGGCTAGACCAGTCATGATGGAGGAGGTCCTGGCCCCCCCATACGTGCGGCATACAGGCCCACCGGTGTGTGGACATGCCCTGACGCCCACGAACTAGACCCCCAGCTATGGTTTGAATAGCTGGACCGACGGAGTTTTTAAGCTATAACAGGCAATCGTCAAAGAGAAGGAAAATTCGACAGAAAACCATGAGCTGCACTAACGGGCAGACCTCCTGCAGAGTCACAAACACAGGAGAAGACCAGGTGGATATAATACACTTTTTACCAATTAGAACACTGTTATCACACCCAATATGGCCACGCAGACAGAATGTGAGTAACTGAGGTTCAGTCTCTCTGGATATCTGGACCATATGGGTCAAGAGAGAAGATCCCACATATCAGCATGTGCGGATAAATGGACAAATAAAAGAACTCACTGAAATGATTTACACCGGTGTGTTGTATTTGTATTATTTGTATTACTCGTTTTTTTGTTGTCACAACAGATTTCTCTGTGTGAAATTAGGGCTGCTCTTATAAGATTTTCTTTTATAAATGTGAACCGAAAAACTCAGCGGAACTGCTTGCTGTGATCCATTTATTATAATACTGTTCTAATTGGTAAAAAGTGTATTATATCCAGACTGCTTAGTAATCATGATGTGTATTGTTGTGCACAGTTTTTTGATGATGATTGTTAAGTTCTTTCATATGTACGCTTCAAAGAAAATTATGATTTGCACATTGATTTCCTTACTTATGCTGGATATAAATCAACAATAAACTAATTAGTTAAAAAGCATAATATTCATGTGGATAGCAACAGACACACAAATACTTCGCTCTGCTTCAAACACTTGTTTTCGGTTTCTAAAGGCTCAAGACCATCTTATTATGATGTGTTGATTGAAAATGATATGAAACCAAAATGATGTGAGAAATGTGGCTTTTGATGCATCATAACAAGATAGTTGATGTAAAACTGAAATGGTTTCAGCTGAAAATAATACACTGATGTTTATGTACAAAAAAATTTTTTTAAAGAGATTGGTGTTACTGATAGTAACAACTGTAGTTCTTGTAGAGAACACAAAGACAGTATTGATCATGCTTTTTGGAAATGCGATTATGTGCAGATGTTTTGGAAGGCTTTAATGGACTTGATAGAAGATAGATAGATATGTAAACTCAGGAAATTTAAAGTTAACAGAATCACTTGTGTTATTTGGACATGATGTGACAATAACAACTGATGCTGTTTTGTGCTTTATAATATTGTTTGCAAAGTATTACTTATATTTATGTAAAATTGAGGACAGCTTTCCACAAATATCAGTTGTTGTTTTTTTTAACAAATTAAAAACTTGATATAGAATTAAAGAATATAATGCATATTATTACCTTTAACCATGACATTTTCTCTGCCAGATGGCTGCCTTACAAATTATTGATAACAAAATTAATGATTAGTAATAACCTGTTCATGATTAACGAAAATTAACCACCCATATTTATTTTCTTTTTATTGATATTTGTAAGAAATGATTGTGATGTTCACTTACTGTGAACATACTCTAAGATACTTTACAGTTTGTATTCCTTGACAGCTTGTTTAAGATCTTATGAAGTGAATGATAATACTCCATGATGATAACCAACCTATGTATAATCCAGCTGCTTGGCTGTTTCTATCAGTCTATTTATGTTGCTTTTTTTTTCTTGATAAATATCCATTAAGATGTTGTTGTTGTAAAATCTCAACCTATCAAAATGGAATTTAAAAAATGTTTAAAAAAAAAAGAAAAAAAGATTAATTGAATAGTACTGAATTTTATGAGCATTTCCATGATTCATACCGGTTGTTAAATGTTGACGCTAACTGTGTGCTCAGATTCTGTCGCTTTACAGGCGGACGCGTTACCTCTAGGCCATCAGTCCACACAAGGGATAAATGGTGACACTCTTGTTATGCTTTCTTTAACTTACTTGTTTATTTTGTTTGACTATTTTAGTTCATTTATTTTATGATACACAAACCTAGGGTAGGCTGTCAAAGCCTTAGCAGCACATTGGGTTCATGTAGAGTTCAGGCATTTGTGCTTATTTTTGAATTATTGTCATTAAAAAAACAACAACAAAAAACCAGCATTATGTTGGGGGAAGGCATGTAAATGATTTCACATTTACACACAGATATATTTTGAATATTTAACTCTCTCCATACGAACGGCGAAAGAGACGACGTTAACAGCGTTTCACGCCAATTACCATCATCAAAATATTGCAGGCGGAAGGCTCTTATACTGAAGAGGTGAATGTTGACAAAGAATACCACAATTCAGACGACGGAAGCTAAAGGTTGGGTCATTCAGACACCCACTGGACATCTGAAGGGTCTGTGTTGAGGAGAAGAGAGGGCTGGCCGTACTGAGTGAGTTAATGATAATTATTGAAACTGGGGTGGAGTGCATGCGGGGAGTAGTTGTGTTTTCACTGGTTCACTGAGTTGGGACGATCACCCTGTGTTGACCCGCACAAGTGACGGCTTTCTTTTTCAGCAATAATTTGGGTGCACTTTTTTTTTGGACAAATTAAAATAGTGTTTGTTTTTCTTTCTCTTGATCGGTGTTTGGTGTGTGTGTGTGTGTGTGTGTGTGTGTGAGTGTTTGTGCATGTTTGTGTGTATGCATCTGTGTGTGTGTGTGTGTGTGTGTGTGTGTATCTCTGTGTATCTCTGTGTCTGTGTGCATGGAGTATAAATAGTTAATTTGTGTGAGTGTGTGTGTGAGTGTGTGTGTGTGTGTGTGTGTGTGGTGTTGTCTGTTTCAATGCTTCATTTCAGTTTGACACAACTATGAGCACATTTTAATAACACACTTTGTTTTTGTGACACTTAACAATATCTGGTTGAATATGCTTCATTCCAATACGATACAACTTTGAGCACATCTGATAACATACTTTGTTAAAGATTAACAGATCTGTTGTATGTTGAGAAAGTTGTAAGTATATTATACTTACCATATAATAATACTGTATTTCCTTTAAAAAAAATTTTTTTTTGGTTTACTTGGTTGTAAAATATCTTCCTTGCACACATAATTAAGTCTTTTTTTTTTCCTGGCTGGAAGTTGTTAGCATGTAGTGCAGTGTGCTACCTGTTGTCAGTTTTGAGCACAGTGTCCCTGTCTCTCTTACTAGTAAGTCAGGTGTGAATATCTAGTGTCATGTATTTCCTGCTATGTCAGTTTTGATTATTTGGGTCATTGCCCCCAAACAGAGAGAAAAACAGCGTGAATATTGCAATGTGTAAGAAAATGATTTACCTGTGAGTTGAGTGGAAGGCATTTGCACACAAATTTGCGGATTATTGGATACTGTAAACATTCAAATGTATGTTTGTCTTGTTTTAATAATTTTTCTTTCCCCTTAATTTCTCCCCATTCTGACTTTTTTTTTCAGTAGTTTTTGTTTATCCTTACCCCCCCCCCCCCTCCTCCTTATTACGCATTTACTTTCAATAGTTTTTGTTTTTCCTTAACCCCCCCCCTCCTCCTTATTACGCATTTACTTTCAATAGTTTTTGTTTTTCCTTAACCCCCCCCCTCCTCCTCCTTATTACGCATTTACTTTCAATAGTTTTTGTTTTTCCTTAACACCCCCCCCCCCTCCTCCTTATTACGCATTTACTTTCAATGGCAACCAAAGGTATTGAACAACGCCACCTCTTCCTGCTATACCAATCACTCGTCCTCAGTGTGATCGACTACGGACTTGGGCTAACAACACCATCTCAAAGCAACCTCCTAAAATTAGAAAGAGTACAAAATGAAGCTATGAGGCTGATCCTTGGAACAACAAAAGACACGCCCACAGAAACCATGCGATACCTGCTTGACCTTCCTTCAGTGCAGGCCAGAAACAAGTTAGAACAGGTCAAGACCTACTTCAAAGCATTAGAAAACCCTCAAAACCCACTGCATGACGCAGTCAAAGAACCAAAAGGCAGCCGTCTAGGGCGAGGAAGATCATGGATGGGGCAAGCAGAAGACACAATCCAGCTAGTATGCCGACTACAAGACCTGAAAGAAACAAAAGAATGGGAGAAAAACCCCGAAAACCTCAACCATCTATTCAACACAGCCATTTCACCCACTCTAGGAAGACATTGTCGGGAATGGCCAGAGGGCAAAACTGATGCGGAAGTGAAGCTACTCTTAGAAGAAAACAGTACAGAAGAGGACATCATCATATACACAGATGGCTCAGTCACCAAAGACCAATCCGGTTGGGGATTCACTGCGAAACAAAATGAAACACCATCTTTAGGAAATGATGAATGTCTTCTGTACAAATCAAGATACTTTACAGGCTATCCTTGAAGTTGGAAGCGTGGTGAATGACATACTCCAGTGCATCCCAACCATTCGGATATAATCAGTGCCTTTGATTCTACAGTCTATTATGAACTTTTTTCAAATAATTGAAAAGGTGATTAAACCAATGCTATAAAATGGAATTTCAACAATGTTTAATAAAAAAAATACATGAGTCAATTTGACATTTCATGATTAAGGGAAATGGCTGAGCTCAACTGTGTGCTAGATTCGCGCACAACGGCGAGCTACCTCTAGGAATCAACTCGAAGTCCACAAAGATCAAATGTGAACTCTGGGTTATGCCATAACTTACTTCGTATTTTGCTTTGTTCAAAGATAAACAAAGCCGGGAGGGCCCCTGTAAAGCCTACAGCAATGGTAGAGAGCAGATTGGCTTTTTTTAATATTCAAAAAAAACCAACATCAAAAACCAACATTCGAATTTCTTGGAAGGATGTAAATCGTGTTCTTTTAACTACAGATATATGAAAAACCTCTAGACGCACTCGGCATAGGAGACTTTCATCCCTTTCACGCCAATTCCATCACATCTGTGCAGTGTGAATTGGCTTTTACTGAAGGTGAATGTTGACAAGATACTTTCGAGCGTGCAGCTAAAGGTTGGGTCATGTCAGGACAGTCTGGCATTGAAGGTCTGTGTTGAGGGAGGAGAGGCTGGCGTATGAGGGTATGAATGAAGGTGGAGTATAGGGGAGTAGGTATGTGATGTACTGAGTTGGACGATACCTGTGGAACCCACAAGTGGAACGTATTTATTAGCAATATTTGGGTGATTTTTTTGATAATTAAATATGTTGTTTCTTTGTCTATGATGGGTGTTGGGTGTGTGGGTGTGTTGTGTGAGTTGTCAGTTGGTGAGCTCTGTGTGTGTGTGTGTGTGTGTGCATCCATAAGTGTATGTGTGTGTGGTGTGTGGTGACTGTTGTGGCGAGTTTGTGTGTGTGTGTGTGTGTGTGTGTCTAATGCTTCATTTCGTTAACAACTAGAATTATACCCTTTGTTTTTGTGAACGTTACATATGGTGATATGCTAGTCCATAGATAAATTTGATGACTCTGATATCTTTGTTAAAGATCACTTGTTGTATGTCAGAAAGTTGTAAGTATATTATACTTACATATACAATACTGTATTCTTTAAATTTTTTTGGGGTTTATTGTTTGAGATTATTCTGACACATATTGTCTTTTTTTTCTGTGCAATTGTTACATGTAGTGCATTCTCTTGTTGTCGTTTTAAGTTTTCTCATAGTAATTCAGTTGTGAATATTATGTCATTATTTTTTATGTAGTTTTATTATTTGTATTCCACAGAAGTATAAACAGCTATATATATTGTATAGAAATTTTTGTGGTTTTTTGGAAGGCATTGACACTAATTGCGGTTACTGGATACCGTCAAACCTTCAATGTATGTTTGACGTATTGTATTTGTCCTTTCCCTATTTCTCCATTCTGACTTTTCTTTCAGTAGTTTTTGTTTTTCCTTAACACCCCCCCCCCCTCCTCCTTATTACGCATTTACTTTCAATAGTTTTTGTTTTTGCTTAACCCCCCCCTCCTCCTTATTACGCATTTACTTTCAATAGTTTTTGTTTTTCCTTAACCCCTCACCGCTTTTCTAACACCTTACCTTTCACTAGTTTTGTTTTTCCTTAATTTCCCCCCCTTTCTAACACTAGTAGTTTTGTTTTTCCTTAATTTTCCCCCCTTTCTAACACTAGTAGTTTTTGTTTTTCCTTAATTTTCCCCCCTTCCTAACACTAGTAGTTTTTTTTTGTTTTTTCCTTAATTTTCCCCCCTTTCTGACACTAGTAGTTTTGTTTTTCCTTAATTTCCCCCCTTTCTAACACTAGTAGTTTTGTTTTTCCTTAATTTTCCCCCCTTTCTAACACTAGTAGTTTTGTTTTTCCTTAATTTTCCCCCCTTTCTAACACTAGTAGTTTTTTGTTTTCCTTAATTTCCCCCCCTTTCTGACACTAGTAGTTTTGTTTTTCCTTAATTTCCCCCCCCTTTCTAACACTAGTAGTTTAGTTTTCCTTAATTTTCCCCCCTTTCTGACACTAGTAGTTTTGTTTTTCCTTAATTCCCCCCCCCCCCCCTTTCTAACACTAGTAGTTTAGTTTTTCCTTAATTTCCCCCCCTTTCTAACACTAGTAGTTTAGTTTTTCCTTAATTTCCCCCCTTTCTAACACTAGTAGTTTTTGTTTTTCCTTAATTTTCCCCCCTTTCTGACACTAGTAGTTTTTGTTTTTCCTTAAACCCAACCCCCCTCCCCCCTGCATCCCCCCGCCCTCCCCCTCTTTATTACACATTTACTTCCCGTGAGTTCTTTTACATGCGCAAAGTGCATGCTGCACACGGGACCTCGGTTTATCGTCTCATCCGTATGACTAGCGTCCAGATCACCACTCAAGGTCTAGTGGAGGGGGAGAAAATATAGGCGGCTGAGCCGTGATTTGAACCAGCGTGCTCAGATTCTCTCACTTCCAAGGCGGATGCGTTACCTCTAGGCCATCACATCCATGATATAGAACCCCGCCCCCCCCACCCCTCAGTTCTCCCCTAAAAAAAAAAAAAAAAAAAAAAAGCAGTGTCAGGGAGACGCAGGTGAAATGGTGCAGATGATGGGACCAAAAAAAAAAAGTGCCTTTCTGGAAGAAAAGAAAAAAATTGGACAGAAGATTTTGAAAAACATATTGAAAGAATCGCCTTGTGATAATGAACAAAAAGCACATGGTTTTGCATCCATGAGTATAGGTTTGCTCACACACACACACACACACAAAGAGAAAGGCAGACATGCACAAAAAAATACCCACAAGGTAGAGGGAAAGAAAACTTTAATATGTACATGAGAGAGAGATTCAAAAACAGTTTAATGCACTCAAACCTTTTAAAATCAATCCTCCAATAAGTAGATAAGCTGAACAACAATTTTCATTACAGTAAAAAGTTCACACCCTTTTACTTAATCATGTTTCCTAAATCTTGATATTTCAGCTAGGACTTCTATTGTTAAACAAACCAACAAACCCCAAGCACTGGATGTAACCTGTTGTTCCATGCCACTCTCCATATCAATATGAGACAAAAGAGTTTAAATAAAAACTGTGAAACAGACCTTTGTACAAAGAAGCACACACACATGCTTTGAAACATTCCATTCACAGACACAGGAACACAAACTCACACACACTTATACAGAGAGATAATTACCAACGAACGTTCTTCATTATTTTCTCGCCTGGTCTGTTTTAGCAGATAACAAGCCATGCCAGAGAGATATGACCTATCCTCACAAGTAAAACTGAACGAGTTTATTTTATTTTATTTTATTATTATTATTTTTTACAATACATCTAGATGAGATATTATGACTAAAATCAAACAACAAAATAGTGATGGCCGCTGCTGAGCACACGTGACACAGCACAAGTCCAAAAGGTCCACGCAAGTCTTGGGAACAGTGATGACTGTTTACTGAACACAAAGCTCAAAGTGACAGTCGGGAAGAAAGGAGCTGGGGAGGGGCAGGGGAGGTGTAGACCCCCATTCACACCACATCACAAATGAAAATCACCTTATTTGCCTGAACATTAGCTGTATGATATAGAAAGACACCCCCTTCTCCCCTTCCAAAAAAAACACACAAAAAACCCCGAAAAAAAACAAAACAAAAAAAACCCCGAAAAAACAAAACAAAACAACCCACCCCCCTCCCAAAAAACAACAAAAACAAAACAACAACAACAACCAAACAACAAAGAAACAAAACAAAAAATGGGCTCTGGGAAAGCAAGTTATCTCCTTCAAGGTTGATTTTGTACGATCTTTTTCCGACACTTGCTGTGGTAAATTATATATGTTCTTCTTTTTCCGACACTTGCCATGGTAAATTATATATGTTCTTCTGTTTCCAACTCTTGCCATGGTAAATTATATATGTTCTGTTTCCAACACTTGCAATGGTAAATTATATGTTCTGTTTCCAACTCTTGCCATGGTAAATTATATATGTTCTTCTGTTTCCAACTCTTGCCATGGTAAATTATATATGTTCTTCTGTTTCCAACTCTTGCCATGGTAAATTATATATGTTCTTCTGTTTCCAACACTTGCCATGGTAAATTATATATGTTCTTCTGTTTCCAACTATTGCCATGGTAAATTATACATGTTCTTCTGTTTCAAACACTTGCCACGGTAAATTATGATTTTCTTTTTCCAACACTTGCCATGGTAAATTATATATGTTCTTCTTTTTCCAACACTTGCCATGGTAAATTATGTGTTTTTCTTTTTCCAACACTTGCCATGGTAAATTATATATGTTCTTTTTCCAACACTTGCCATGGTAAATTATATATGTTCTTCTTTTTCCAACACTTGCCATGGTAAATTATATATGTTCTTCTTTTTCCAACACTTGCCATGGTAAATTATGTTTTTCTTTTTCCAACACTTGCCATGGTAAATTATGATTTTCTTTTTCCAAAACTTGCTGTGGTAAATTATGTATGATCCTTTTCTGACACTTGCTGTGATAAAACTGTTAACCTCCTTTTACTGTTATAGATGTATTCACAAAACTGCCCCTTCCTATCTCTGCGGCTGCCTTCACCTCTACACTCCATCTCGCTCACTACAATCGGCTTCGGATCCACTCTGTTTACGCATACCCGGATTCAAACACTCGACCGTTGGCCGCCGTTCTTTCTCTGTCTCTGGACCTTGCAATTGGAATGAACTTCCTCTTTCGCTTCGTCAATTCTCCACACTCAGGTCTTTCAAGTCTGGCCTTAAAACCCACCTCTTCCCAAAATAGCCTCCCTTGCCTGTCTCTTCCTTGTCTTTAGTTTCTACAGTTTTAGAGTTATGCATGCGTGTGAATGGCTGGTGCGAAAGCGCTTTGATTTGTGCCTCTGCACAAGATTCAGCGCTATATAAATACCATTATTATTATTATTATTATTATTATGTGTTGATGGCTGCATGTTTTTTTGGGATTGAAGAAATCCATCTGAACTGATCTGTAATTGGTCAATCCGGTTTGGGCATAGGTGATGTGGCATTTAAAAAAATGTTATTTTGTGTCCCGGTCAGTCTTTGAAAATGAAGCAATATTGATTGTTTTTTGTACTATAGGTTGTGTTTTTGTTGTTTTTTTGTCTGTGACATAGGGCTGCTGTTCAATGGGATGTAATGTGTGCATTATTGCAGTGATATGGTCTTGATGTATCTCATACTTGGGGAAAAAAGACAACAACAAAAAACCCCCCACAAAAAACCCAATAGTGAAGTGACAATGGCAAGGTTTGCTCTGTCAGCCAAAGTTTTGTATGTAATGTCAAACTGATCTTTGTTATGACAGATTTTAGTTTTGGGACAGATCTTTGTTTCAGTCGTTATTCAGCATAGAGAAAAAAAATGTATTCCTCGTTGAAAAGGGAAAAAAAAACAAAAAAAACAAATGCCATGACATTGAAAGGTAAGAGACAAATGGCAGTAATTTCCTTCTATCAGAGAGGGGTAGAGGAGGTGCCAGGGTAATGTGTGTGTGTGTTAGAGGTCATGTACGTTTATATGTATTTGACTGTGCTTTCATATCTCTGAAACTGCATGTTTGGTGCATATCTGTTATGCATGTGTGGGTGTATGTGTGAATGTTTGTCTTCATGTTTTACATTTATTTGCTTATTTATCATTGTTGTCTTATTTATTTATTTATTTTTTTAATTTTTATTATTATCATTACTACTACCTTTTTATATTATAATTATTATTTATTTATGTAAGCTTATCTATTATTTATTCACCTTTTTTTTTCCTCAAGGCCCGACTAAGCGCGTTGGGTTACGCTGCTGGTCAGGCATCTGCTTGGCGGATGTGGTGTAGCGTATATGGATTTGTCCGAACGCAGTGACGCCTCCTTGAGCTACTGAAACTGAAACTGAAACTATCAGAAACATGGGGATGGGGGTTACACCAAAACGTCATCTTTGGAAAACCTAAAATAATCTGGTAAGAACTGTGAGAAAACGTTTCACACTTTGTCAGATATCATGCTGACAG
Source organism: Babylonia areolata (assembly GCF_041734735.1). Classification (NCBI taxonomy): domain Eukaryota; kingdom Metazoa; phylum Mollusca; class Gastropoda; order Neogastropoda; family Buccinidae; genus Babylonia; species Babylonia areolata. The sequence goes on along the minus strand of NC_134904.1, from coordinate 34,783,650 downwards.
TATTCCACAGAATCGAGGGTGACAGTTAAGCTGCACACTATTTTGGACATGTTTTTTTTTTCGAAGACGCGCACGTGTGTACTTTTTGTTCCTTTCTTTGAGGGTGCTGGGTGGGTAAATAATTTATTGTTTTGCATTGCACATTACATCAGGTCTTGATCTTTAGACCTGTTCCTGTTGTAAATATTTTAGAAAAGAACTAGGACTGTGGAAGTTGAGTAAGACGGAATTGAAAGAACAATAACGGATGTCGTGGATCTTCTCTAATATTTATGGATAATTTTATTGTCAGTCAAAAATAAAGAACACAAATGTAAAACCAGATCAAAGTTTGTTCCAGATTTCAACGCCCCCAAAAGTGGTCACGGTGCCCATTCGGAACAAGAAAGGAAGGAAGAAAGTTTAGCACCTCCAGAAGCTTCTCTCTCCTTAGCAATGTTGACAAGATGTGTGCCAGAATCTTGCAACAGGGTTTCAGTTTGGAAATTGTGTGACATCTAGTTCTGTTTCTGGAAAGGATGTGAAATCACAGTTTTCGTTCTTCATTAAGTGTGCATTAAGTGTGAATACCAGCAGCAAAGACATCTTACTTGTGGACCAAGAGAAAGCTTCTGATTGGGCATACTGAAACAGACTTTGTGAAGTGCTGGAATCATACAGCAGGAAAAACCAGTCCCTTGACAACATAAGAGCAACAGGGTGCAGAGAGGATCCCAAGTGGACACTCAAGCTGGTTCAAAGTATAACATCTGGGATTTGACAAGGATGTGCTCTCTCCCTACTCCTCTTCATTGTTGGTGGTTAATTGAAGAAATGTGAACAGTGACAAAGCACAGTTGCAAGAACAGCTGCGGAACCTGTGACATGACAACACCAGCAAGACAGAGGTTATATCTGTGGGAAGAACATCCCGTAAAGACCACATCATTGGTGGATAGACATTGTGTTCACGTCACGGCGCTGCTCCAGGCTTCCAGCTGACAGGTGCAACATCCGAGTGGCTAAAGCGTTGACTTTTATTTTCTGCGTTTGAATCCTGCTCACAGGACCTGGTGGGTTAAGGCTGGAGATTTCCCCCATTCCCTTAAGAAAAAAACATCCCATAATCCACACCAGCGTTACAGAAACAAGAACATACCTAACACACCCTTGAAAACGGAGTATGGTTATCAACATGGCGGGGTAAAAATGGTCAAACACGTGAAAGTCCACGCGTACATACGAGTGAAAGTGGGAGTTGGAGCACAAAAACACACTAGAAGTAGGAAGCTACATTCTCGTCTTGCCGCATGCTGGCAACTTCATCTTCCCTGACACCATGGGTCAAGTGGAAGGATAAAGTAAGATTTCTTTGTGTGCGTGTGTGACAAAAATGTGTTCCAGTAATATGATCGCCAAAACATGTATGGAACAAACTTTGATAAGGGTTCGCATTTTTGAAGCAACTGGAAAATAGACACGTACACGACACAATACGCATAATCATAATGTTCACTGGAAATATGTTTATAGGCTCAAAATGACAATATTTCTTCATGGAGACACTCGTGTCTACATTTTTTATTTCTATTTCGCAGCAAACAACAAAAAAAAACCCCCAACACAACAAACCTTCTAATCCTTTCTTCTTTCCGTATATTTCAGTTTGTTGGAAACAAGTTTTCTTGGCGTTTATTTTGCTTTTAAAAATTTTAACCACTTCAATCAATCTTTCATGCTTGAATCTGGAGGTCCATACTGATTGGTAAGTTTTATAACGTTCTTGGATGTGGGTAAAAACTAGTAAACAAGTATTACCGGTAAGATATCCGTGCCGCCTGTGACTAGAGTTGTAAAGTGAAACCATTTAACATTATGTCCGGGGCAGCAAAACAAAGAAGAAAAGAAAAAGAAAAAAAAAAGATAAAATGAAACCCTTCGTGAACGTGCACTGAAAGTCATGGTTCGCAGCAAAGAATTATCTAAAATTTACCGACGATCGGCTTTCTTGATAATAATACTAATAATGAAATGATAATCAGTAATGGGATTTACTGAAAAGCACATTTATTTCTGAAGAAAGTCATCATGCACACCCGCATGAGCGCGTTCACACACACTGACACACATACCGCCCACGACTATGCAAAAAAACTTCACAGATCAGTTTCGAGATGCTCTGCGATGAAATTCGAGCCTTAATTGTGATAATCAATGTACGTATATCCATCGTTTGGTGACTAATATCACTGAACACCCTCAACTGAACTGCGAGCAAAAAGTGGCTCGAAACAAAGCTTACAATAATGAATAACACAGATTGAAAAATAGCACACACACAAACCACACCACTATCAAAACAATTGAGACATGGTGGAATCTTTCAGCCAAGCTACAATTTATCTTTTTTTTTTTTCTTTGAACTGGTTGAAGCACTAGATCGACAGACCCACACGTGCAAAATGTACCTGGTACGTTCACTAGCGCGAGTGTTTGGACGTCCGCCGTTTCAGCAGTACAATAAAAACCGCCATCATGCTAACTAGGTATTGTACGGGCTGGATAAAATAGAAAAAATGAACGTGCTCCACAAAGTTAAGATAACAGCATGCATGCATGCATGACACGTTTTGCACTTTTATTCATTTTTCTTAAACATCGCAGACCTATTTTCTATTTTTGAGAATATACATCTATATACTTTTTTTCCGCAGAGCACCCGATCATTTATGTGTTTAAAAAATTGTTCAAAATCACACACACACACACAGGTACGTACGTGTTGTGTGGCTTGCATCAATAATCGCTGGTCAGAATTAACTTCAGCCATAACTCAAGTGAATTGTTTGCTCTGTGGCCGATCCCAGTCTCCCGTCCCCATCACCTCCCACCCACCCCTACCCCCACGCTCCCCCCCTCAACTTATGTAAGGTTCGGAGTAAAATATCAGCCAAAGGGGGAAAAAACACCCACAACAACGAAAAACCCCCATGATAGACACTGCACATTATTTACGCTCAAGACCATAATAATGAAATACACCAACACACACACATTCACCACAAGTATGAAGCAAGTTCTCCATGTTAACAGTGAAAGCATTCGCACAATCAGATGACGAGAATGCTTTGAATGGAGAGCCGTGACTGAACAGGTGGTAGAGTCTGTTTTAGCGAGGACTCGACCGTGTCGTCAATTGTTGATTCGGGGATGGGGGGTGGGGATGGAGGGTGAGGGGGGGCGGGGGTGGGGGGACGGGGCGGGCACCTTCATGCCCGATTGTTGCTGAGGTACCGAACAAACTATACGGGCATCATCATACTTGTGAAGAATAACAAACATGACAGTTTAAACTCTCCATCCATGTAACCCCACAGGAGTTAGTGTCGCTCATGTACAAAACCTTTTCTACATTGTGATCCAGACAGAATTTCGCTGTGTGCGTGCGTGCACATGCAGGCCGAAACCAAAAGACTGATTGATTGGATGTTAGTTGTGTGTGTGCCCTTAAGCGCGCGCTCATTTGTGTTTGATAGAACAAAACGCTAGGTACTGAAAAGACACTGTGTCGTGGAATAACGCTATGCTCTCACGTGGGTTTTGAATGGCACATCTGCATCTCATGCAGACGAGCAATTTGGATTTAAAAAAACAACAAAAAAACAAAACAAAACAAACAAAAAAAACCAACAACCCAAAACAACAACAAAACAAAACCCCCCACAAAAAACCCACACTTCTAGATCTAAATGTGCACTGCTTTGTAAATCGGTACAATCACAAATAGCAAACTGAATGATAACCAGTTCATTTTTTGGTTTTCAAAAGTGGGGTTGGACGCTTACAAAGTATTTTGCCATGTGCACATTTAAAAAAAAAAAAAAAAAAAAATCAACAATACGGGTTGGCGTTTTCTAGATACTGGGCGTTCACAGGAAGTTGACAGTTGTCGTGCACGCACAAACACACACAAGCCCACTATCCTCATACATATATATATACAGAGACAGATACCCACGGACAAAGAAAAAAAAAAGTGGACAGCAGACGGAAGTCGTTTCGGAGTCTAAAGAAACTCCAGGAACGTACTTCCGGCCACAACCCGAACTCACCCCTGACAGTCGGTTGGAGAGCAATGTCACACAGTCGAGTGAAATGAAGTATTTAGTATAATTAGAACTTTACAGTCGATTAGTGATCACATAGTCCAATAGACGATAAAGCTGAAAAAAAACAACAACAACCCAAAATGGATGTAACTGAACTTTACCTACATAGTTATCTTGTTCCACGTCACACTTCATTGACCTTTGGGAACACACACGTCGTACCCTGAAATCTCTCATTGTTTTATGGAATGAACTGAGGTGAAATGACGGGGGTAGGGGTGTGCGGTGTGGGGGTGGAGGAGGGTTTCGGGGAGAAAGGATTTTTATGGGTTGAGATACCATAATTGGTGATATGAACAGGAATGTATTCCGAATTCTGTATAAATATGTGAAATAAATTACGTCAGTACATAGCTCTAAGCATAATCTATATTTAAACATTTTTTTGTGTTTGTACATGGAACCAGGTGACTGAACTCGAGCTGGTAAGACGAAAGAAAACTTCTATAGTGGGTCTGATATGTGCTTCTACTCAAATCAGTGATAACACTTAAAAGACAGAAACTATGGTATGACATGGTATGGTACGTTTCTGACATCAATTGGCGACTTTCTCAGACTCTAAAATCTGTCTCTGAAGTGAAAACTGATGACTGCCTAACACTACTTTTCCCTCACCGATGCTACAATTCAGAAGAAAAAAATTAAAAAAAACCCAACAGACACTGTGCCGAGAAAAATCAAACAAAAAAACAACTATGATACAGTAACAGGCCTAACACTGTCGACAAGAAAAAACACCCCTCCCAGCAGTTTCAGCGCGTCGTCATCAAAGAAATGTACAAGTTGCATACTGGATTTTGGACAGTTCAAAGTGCTCCGAGTCTCCTCAGACAGCAGGGTAACGAACCGAAATCCTCAAAGGCCTGCGGGGTCATTGCACAGCACGTGGATGGCAGATGAACACTTTTTTTTTTTTTTTTTTTTTTTTAATAGAAAGGACAGATGTCCAAAGTCAACAGACTTTCTTTTTCTTTTCTTCCCCAATATTAACACAAGTTCATCATCATTCTTTTGTTGAAGATGTTCAGGATGAAGAGAGAGAGAGGAAAAAAAAAAAGGACGAATGTGAAAGCTCATGAGATAGCAAAATGAAACAACACACCATCAAATTTCCAGCTGAAGAACACGATAAAAAAAAAAAAAGACTCAGAAAGCAACACATACGAACACACAGGCAGCGGTGCTTTGCAGCATACCCTAGCAGGCACCATACATCTCTACGACTTCTTCAGCGGTATTGCACTCGAAGCGAAGTTGCCCATGTTGTTAACAACGTCCGACTGATCTGTTCCAACTGTACCAGACAAATTAACTTAGTTACTGCATACACACGAGTAAGAGCACACAGACATGCTCTATGTCAGCCAGCCACCACATTTCTATTAACAAAACAAAACAAACAAACAGAACCCCCCCCCCAAAAAAAAACCCAAACAAACAAAACAAGAAACGCCCTCAAACTGACAACACAGGGGCTACGAACACAATCCCACCAGTTAAAACCATACGCGACGCCCACACCGACAGGTTCACATATCATGACCCCGAAATTGGTTTGAACACCTCCATAGTTAACGAAATTTAAGGCCATGGACATCACCATAGCTTCAGTTAAAAAAAAACAAAAACAACCATTCCACTCAGTTCGAAAACGATGCAAACTGACGATGCGCACATCACCCGAGTCAGCAAATTTGGCGGAAATGTTTTGACGATGAATATAGTTTAGAATCGGCCCACAGAACAGAAAACGTACGTGTATGGATTCCAGCTATTTCACTCTCTTGACATGTCTTTGAACAGTCTGATTTCTCTGCAGCTTCCAAAGTGACTAGGGATTATGACTCAAAAGTTCCTCGTCACTGTTTTCCACGTCCTCGATGCTTCAAGGAAAACTGGGGGATGCACACATCGTGCCCCAGCAGAACTTCATCGAAGTCACATCATCCCATGTGAATCACACATACACGGTGAGATATGCACGTGTACTGTTACGCAAACTCCACGTGAAACACTTTCCCCGTAAAGCGAACAAGCAGTGTATCCTAATCCACATGGGGCGTACTCTTGCAGAAAGTGTTCCGTTCCCGATTGAAATTCCTTCCGTATGTAATGCTTGCACGTGAGGATACGTCATGAGAGTAGTAGCTTACTACTGTAGGTACACATAGCAGCTGAAAACACACAATTTAAAACGTGTGCGTATTCCTCGGATTCAAAAATGTCCAGGAAAAAAAAAGAGACATGTATGAGATTGGTCAGACTACCATCTGGAATCGAACAACAAAGTTAAAAGAAACAACAACAACAAAAAACCACAAAAAGTGTCGATTTTCTTTCGTTTTACACACAAATGTGGAGGAACAGTAGCGATTTCACACCGAAACAGAAAACCCCAGTCTCATCCCTGAGACAGGACTGTGCACCTTTCGAGTTAACCATTTGGGTCATACTCTTTGAAAAAAAAAAAGGAGGAAAAAAAAGAAGCCGGAGAGAAAAACACATTGTACACGAGACACGCACATACAGGTTTTTTTCTTCGTCTTGTACTTTACATTTCAGTTTCACAAGGGACAAATTTGATTTTAGTTCCAAGCAAAGGCCAGTCTTTGAGGTTTACGAACACTTTCAACAAATCTTAGTTAAAAGCCGAAGCGAACTTATCTTCCAAACACTCCAAGACATTGTTCCTGTTTTCCCTTTTGAATAGTTTTGTGGGAAAACACTATGCCGAATGCGCAATCATTGGTTCGTGTTCACCAGATTCTGTGCGCATCTTTCGCAATGGGAAACATATGGTTTTCGCAACAGGAGTGTCATGTTGTTCCCGGCGACAGTCCGTGGTTCTGATTCTTAAAGTTTCAGTTTCTCAAGGGGGCGTCACTGTGTTCGGACAATTCCATATACGCTGCTCCATATATACTAGCCAGGTGCCTGACCAGCAGCATAACCTATTGCGCTAGTCAGGCCTTGAGTGCCTGCATGGATATTAAAATTTTGTGAACCAATCAGAGTGGATTCTCTTAAAAAAAAAAAGTGCCAGAGAACAACGCTTTTGTTGCCATGGGTTCTTTTTCAGCCCGTCAAGTGCGTGCTGCGCATGGGACTTTTGTCGTCTCACCCGAAGGACTAGACGCTCAGTTTGATTTTTCATTCAGTCAAACTTCGGAGGAAAGGCGAGCCCGGGAATCGAACCCGGACGCTCACTCGGATACTGAATCTGCAGGTGACCGTCCTGATCATTCTGCTACCTTCCTCCTGATAAAAACAACAACAACAACAACAACAAAAAACACACCCTCATTAAAGGCCCATTTCAGAACCAATTGCTCGTTTGTGCAGTGTTTGGAAATTCTCCTCACCTGGACAACGTATCAGTTCTGGTTGTACCAAAACTGGAATCCTCTTCACCTGGACAACCTGTCAGAAGTTCTGGTTGTACCAAAGCTGGAATTTTCTTCACCCGGACAACGTATCAGAAGTTGTACCAAAGTTGGAATTATCTTCACCTGGACAACGTGTCAGAAGTTGTGGCTGTACCAAAGCTGGAATTCTCTTCACCCGGACAACGTGTTAGAAGATGTACCAAAGCTGGAATGCTCTTCACCTGGACAACGCGTCAGAAGTTCTGATTGTACCGAAGCTGGAATTCTCTTCACCTGGACAACGTGTCAGACGTTCTGGTTGTACCGAAGCTGGAATTCTCTTCACCTGGACAACGTGTCAGAAGTTCTGGTTGTACCGAAACTGGAATTTTCTTCACCTGGACAACGTGTCAGAAGTTGTGGCTGTACCAAAGCTGGAATTCTCTTCACCTGGACAACATGTCAGAAGTTGTAACAAAGCTGGAATTCTCTTCACCTGGACAACATGTCAGAAGTTGTACCAAATCTGGAATCCTCTTCACCTGGACAACGTGTCAGAAGTTGTGGCTGTACCAAAGCTGGAATTCTCTTCACCCGGACAACATGTCAGAAGTTGTACCAAAGCTGGGATTCTCTTCACCTGGACAACATGTCAGAAGTTGTGGCTGTACCAAAGCTGGAATTCTCTTCAACTGGACAACGTGTCAGAAGTTGTACCAAAGCTGGAATTCTCTTCAACTGGACAACGTGTCAGAAGTTGTACCAAAACTGGAATTACTCGTATCTTCACCTGGGCAACGTGTCAGAAGTTGTGGCTGTACCAAAGCTGGAATTCTCTTCACCCGGACAACATGTCGTAAGTTCTGGTTGTACCAAAGCCTTTTTGAATATATTTTCAGATTCCCCTCAAACCCTCTCCCACTGGTTCTTTCAATTAAAAATTCGTATCAAATTAGGTAAAGATGTTGTTTTTTTCCCAAAATATTTAAACCTCGTTATTTTTTCATTTGAAGATTTAGAATCATCCTTTACGCTCTCCTTCGTGCTCCCCAGCTGACCCCCCCCGCCCCCCTCCCCCACCTCTTTCGAGACCCCGTAAGAAAACTTTACCGGAATTATTCTTTCTAAATATATTTTTTAAATTGTTTAATTTTTTCTTCTTCTTAAGGGCTTTGGGGTCTTAAATTGTTTCACAGCATCGAGTTTGTCTTCATCAAAAATGACAAAAATGTAGTTATCAGTATCAGGGCCTTCAGATCTCTTTGTGTCAGCCCCGTGTTTCACGTTATGAAATCATATCGTAATCCTTGTTAGTGAGTCGGTGCTCTCGACTGGTAAGTGCCAGTATTTTCTGGTTTTTATTTTTTTATTTAAAAAATTTTATCGATCATAACATTTTGATATATCCACCACACACTGCAGTTCTGTTCGCTCTGTCTCCCTCTATTACATACCTATCAGAATGTTCTCATGAATGGTCCGGTTTTTTTCTCTCCAGAGATTCATTTTCTATGTCGGAGAAGATTTTTTTTTTTTTTCATTTTTTTTTTTTTCAGGTGGGCATTCGGGTCTGTAGTTCTCTCCCAGTTCTCCCTCGACACAACCGTCAGATCAGTTAGGAGAAGACTACACCTTCCCAGTTTTTTTTTCTTCTGCATGTCACATAATTTTCAAGAATCACAAGTACGTAGTATTCGTACGTCCGTCCGTCAGCGTTGCATTCTGAGATCTTCAACTAAACTCTCACGTACTAAATTTGCAAAGAAAAAACAACAACAAAAACCAAAAAAAACCCCCAAAAACCCCACTCCTAACACAGGCCTGCGCAACTAATTTCGTGAGCGCCCATAGGGATATTGACACCGACTGCTCTTACTATCTCTCATTGAATCAACAGCAAGGAAAGAGAGGATGGGGAGGAAGATGGACACGACTTGATGTGGTCAACATCGCAGCAGCTTGACACAACTTGAATGCTTTCGGTCGTTGATACCGCCCTCATCGCAGCAACTGTCGACACGACTTGAATGCCATCAGCGTTTATGGCGGCGTCATCACCGCCACATGCCGAACCGACTTGAATCAGTCGTTGATACTGTCATCATCATCGCAGCAACTTGACAAGACATGAAGGCCTTCACCGTTGATAACGTCATCATCGCAGCAACTTGTCGACAAGACTTGAAAGCCTTCATCGTTGATACCGTTATCATCGCAGCAACTTGTCGACAAGACTTGAAGGCTTTCATCGTTGATACCGTTATCATCGCAGCAACTTGTCGACAAGACTTGAAGGCTTTCATCGTTGATAACGTCATCATCGCAGCAACTTGTCGACAAGACATGAATGCCTTCATCGTTGATACCGTTATCATCGCAGCAACTTGTCGACAAGACATGAAGGCTTTCATCGTTGATACCGTTATCATCGCAGCAACTTGTCGACAAGACATGAACGCCTTCATCGTTGATAACGTCATCATCGCAGCAACTTGTCGACAAGACATGAACGCCTTCATCGTTGTCACAGCAGCATGTCGACAAGGCATGAAGGCCTTCATCGTTGATAACGTCATCATCGCAGCAACTTGTCGACAAGACATGAATGCCTTCATCGTTGATAACGTCATCATCATTGCAGCAACTTGTCGACAAGACATGAATGCCTTCATCGTTGATAACGTCATCATCATTGCAGCAACTTGTCGATAAGACATGAAGAATGCCTTCATCTTTCATACCGTCATCATCATTGCAGCAACTTGCCGATAAAACATGAACGCCTTCATCGTTGTCATAGCAACTTGTCAACACGACATGAACGCTTTCGATGTTGATACCGTCATCATCACAGCCACCCGTCTCCACACCTAGATCCATCATGGTGACTGAACGAACTGAACGTGCATCATTCTCCTCAAGGGAAGACGCTGGGTGGGTCACGGCTTGAGTGATGATGGTGGGGATGCTGCTACTGCTGCTGCTGCTGCTGCTGCTGCTGCTGTCATAATGTCGTGGTCTCCATGTCCTGCTCCGACTCCTGAGCCCTGTCTGACGGCGGCGGTGCCGTTCTCAGGCCGCTGGGCTGGGTCTGGGTGAGAGAGAGAGAGAGAGAGAGAGAGAGAGAGAGAGAGAGAGAGGGTGGTGAAGATTGGGCGTCAGAATGTCCGATGAAAACAGAATGTTGACAATACCCCCTTTTTTTTGGTTTGTTTTGAAACAAAGTCATGGAAATGAAAAACAACAAAACCCCAAGGAAAACTGAATGCTGATTTCATACCATATGAGGAAAAACAGAATGGTGACTTTAACACCTTGGGGAAACAGAGCACAGGATTATAGAAAGAAGAAGAAAGAAAACACCCTACTAAAACAGAGCACTGACTTAAGCCCCCCCCCCCCAGGAAAGCAGAACGCTGACTTAACCCCCCCCCACCCCTCCAAGGAAAACATAACGCTGACTTAAGACCCCCCCCAGGAAAGCAGAACGCTGACTTAACCCCCCCCACCCCTCCAAGGAAAACATAACGCTGACTTAAGACCCCAGGAAAACAGAACGCTGACTTAAGACCCCAGGAAAACAGAAGGCATGACTTAAGACCCCAGGAAAACAGAACGCTGACTAAAGACCCCCGGGAAAATAGAACGCTGACTTAAGATCCCCCCCTTCCCCCAAAGGAAAACAGAACGCTGAGTTAAGACCCCCCTTCCCCCAAAGGAAAACAGAACGCTGATTTAAGACCCCCCTCCCCCCAAAGGAAAACAGAACGCTGATTTAAGACCCCCCTTCCCCCAAAGGAAAACAACGCTGACTTAAGACCCCCCTTCCCCAAAAGGAAAACAGAACGCTGACTTAAGACCCCCCTTCCCCCAAAGGAAAACAGAACGCTGACTTAAGACCCCCCTTCCCCTAAAGGAAAACAGAACGCTGACTTAAGACCCCCCTTCCCCTAAAGGAAAACAGAACGCTGACTTAAGACCCCCCTTCCCCCAAAGGAACAGAACAGCCAGAACGCTGACTTAAGACCCCCCCTTCCCCCCCAAGGAAAACAGAACGCTGACTTAAGACCCCCCTTCCACCAAAGGAAAACAGAACGCTGATTTAAGACCCCCCTTCCCCCAAAGGAAAACAGAACGCTGACTTAAGACCCCCCTTCCCCAAAAGGAAAACAGAACGCTGACTTAAGACCCCCCTTCCCCCAAAGGAAAACAACGCTGACTTAAGACCCCCCCCCCCTTCCCCCAAAGGAAAACAGAACGCTGACTTAAGACCCCCCTTCCCCCAAAGGAAAACAGAACACCGACTTAAGACCCCCCGGGAAGACGGAACACTGACTTAAGACCCCCCGGGAAGACAGAACACTGACTTAAGACCACCCCGCCCCTTCCCCCAAAGGAAAACAGAACGCTGACTAGACCCCCCCCCCCCGCCCCCATAATAAAACAACAAAAAACAGAACGCTGACTTAAGACACACACGCACACACACAGACACACACGCACACACACACGCGCCCCTGGGAAACACACACAAACATGCTACACACACACACACACACACACACACACACACAGCCCCTAGGAAACACACACAAATATGCTACACACACACACACACACACACACACACACACACACACACACACACACACACGCACACACACACACACACACACTGTAAAAGCGGAATGCCCACTTCAAACCCCTAGGAAACACACACAAACATGCTACACACACACACACACACACACACACACGCACAAACAAACACACACACACACACACGCACGCACACACACACACACACACACACACACACACACACACACACACACAAACACACACACGTTACGTGCGTGCGTGTGTGTGTGTGTGTGTGTGTGTGTGTGCGTGTGTGTGTGTGTGTGTGTGTGTGTGTGTGTACCGACCCGTGCAGTGAGGAGAGCCATCATGTCAGCCTGAGTCGCTCCCAGTTTGTCCAGTCGCTCTGCATTGCTGGTGTAGGCTGCTTCCAGCTCTCTCTGTTGACACACACACACGCACGCACACACGCACACACATACACACGCACACACATACACACACACACACACACACACACACACACACACACACACACACACACACACACACAGCTTCATGTCAGGATGACTACTCACAACATCATCATTGGCTTGTTTCGGTGTAAAATGAGCTGTGATAGGATATCATACGTCGGTTTTTTTTTTGTTTTTTGTTTTTTGTTTTTTCCCCGTCTAATATCACTTCAAGTGGAAAGACGTCAAACTTAAGACAACATGATATCATACGTTTTAAATTTACAACAACAGCGACTACGAGAAGGAGGAATATATTGTATTGTATTACTCTTTTTGTCACAACAGATTTCTCTGTGTGAAATTCGGGCTGCTGTCCCCAGGGAGAACGCGTCGCTACACTACAGCGCCACCCATTTAAAAAAAAAGAAAAAAGTTTTCCCTGCATGCAGTTTTATTTGTTTTTCCTGTCGAAGTGGATTTTTATGCAGAATTTTGCCAGCACAACCCTTTTGTTGCCGTGGGTTCTTTTACGTGCGATAAGTGCATGCTACTCACGGGACCTCGGTTTATAGCCTCATCCGAATGACTAGCGTCCAGACCACCACTCAAGGTCCAGTGGGATTTTTGGGGGGTGGGGGGAAGGGGGTGGGGCCTAAAAGTGTCTCGACCAAGCTCTTGTCATTCGTATTGTGCCGCTGTCTGTGTGAGATGTGGAGCATCTTCCTCACACAGGAGGCATTTCGTTTCGAAGACCTCGGTTCTTTCAGCTTTCGCCAGCAGTGAACAGTATGCTACCACTGCTGTAAGTAAACAGGTAGCATAATGCAGCCTTGGGGGCTAGTTTGCCTTTGGGAACCACTGGCATTCCAACGCCGGCTGTCCTAAAACCCTCTTGGCCGAGACACTCTCCACCATAGTCAAAGTCTAGCCCAAATAGTTTGGGACAGCAGTTGCCTCCTCTGCTGTTCTGATGATCATAGTCGGACACGACTGACTCATACATATGTACGTAGCAGGCGACTGTATGAAACCAATGCGTTTTCATGTATGGACTGTTTCGTTGAAGCTCTGATCCACATACGTCACAGACATATATAACTGAATACACGCACACCCACACACCGTTTAAGGAACGCGCGTACACACACACACACACACACACACACACACAAACGCGCGCGAAGTACGTAACCTACCATTCTGGAATGGAGCTGTGTGTGAGCCTCGTTCAGTTTGGTCAGCAGTGACGTCAGCTGTTCCGTCTCCTTGCCGGCAACCACGTGGTCAACCGGCAGCAGGGGGTCAGTGGCGGGGGTCCAGGGGGTACCGCGGGGGACCTCCAGTCTTTCGCTGCTCACAGAGCGCACACACACACACACACACACACACGCGCGCGCGTTATATAATTATATGCACCCCACCCCACCCCCTCACCACACAGAGGGATGTATCATAATTCTGAACGTACCCACTGCCATTCATTCTCAGACACTCCACACACAGTGTCCTTATCTTACATTACACACACACACACACACACACACACACACACACACACACACACTGTATTTAAGCAGTGCAGACAATGTGGAGTGGTATCATGTCTTGGTCAGTAGATGGTGATGGTATACATAGCGTGAGGGATAGAGACAGAAGTAGGACAGAAAACGATAGAAACGTCACGATTGCGTTTCTTATTATTATCTATTTTATTATTATTATTTTTTTTATCTTTTCATTATTTTTCTTTTAATTTAAAAAAAAAAATTGTATATAATAAATAAAGTTTAGACTTCCCCGATGACTGTCTCTATGGCGTCACTTCTGTACAGCTCACCCAGAATCCACCCCTCCCGCATCCGCACCCCCCCCCCCCCCACCATCTTCCCGCACCCATACCCGGGCTCGTCCCACTGAGAAATTTAGTCTGTATCATGATAGTCTACATGAGGTTACCACCAACCGAACGTTGCGTTTGTTGCTTCGAGCCGAGGCTTTCTAGTTAAAGGGAGAAAACTGCAGATGACCTACAGGCTTAAAATTTGTGCGAGTTAGCTCCCTGGTACCGTTGTGTGTGTGTGTGTGTGTGTGTGTGTGTGTGTGTGTGTGTGTGTGTGTGTGTGTGAGAGAGAGAGAGAGAGAGAGAGAGAGAGAGAGAGAGTGAGAGAGAACGAAAATTTTCCCTCAGGGTAATGAGAAAAAATGCTAACAAGAGAGCGAGAGCGAGAGAGAGAGAGAGAGAGAGAGAGAGAGAGAGAGAGAGAGAGAGAGAATCGAAAGTTTAAAACACGTATCACAAAGAAAATGGCAACAACGATTACAATTATAATTATAATACATGCACAAACAAGTCAAAAAGACAAATAAAAGAAAAAAAAAGTGGATAATCTGGGAAAGGGGTGGGGGTGGGGGGTAGGAGAGAGAGAGAGAGAGAGAGAGAGAGAGAGAGAGAGAGAGAGAGAGAGTCAGACAGACACACACACACACATAAAGACTTAGAGACAAACACAAACAGACAGACCGACAGAAAAACTGACAGAGACAGAGACAGACACAACATATGGACAAACACAGACAGACAGACAGACAGACAGACAGACCGACAAACAGAAAACTGACAAGAGACAGACAGAACAGAGGGACAAACAGAGACCGACACAGACAGACCGATAGACAAACACAGACAGACACAACAGAGGGACAAGCACAGACAGACAGACAGACCGACCGACACAGACAGAGACAGCGAGACAAGACAGAGGCAGACTAAAGGGACTATTGCACGTGCATCACGGTTTGACTGACTGACCTGTTGGCGGCCACATAGCGGTTGGAGCCGTCCAGCTTTGCCCAGGAACTGAGGCGTCTGGGTGGTAGCGGCGTCGAAAGAGAAGAGAAGAAGAAGAAGAAGAGACAGAGAGGGAGAGAGGGGGGTGAGAGAGAAAAGAGCCAAAAAGAAAATATTGTCTCGTTAATTTTTTTTTTTTTTTTTTTTTTACAATTCTGTCACGGCAGTTATCACAGCATATGACTTACACTCGTGTACTAGTACACAACACACACACAAACGCGCGCGCGCATGGATGACACGACTGAACGAGACAGAGAGAGAGAGAGAGAGAGAGAGAGAGAGAGGTCAACAGCCCCTGCGAACGTGTCTGTACACATTTGTTTATATTCCTTAGTATCTGCGTCCTATTATCTGTATGCATGCAGACACACGCACGCACTCACACACAGAGTAACACACACACACACACACGCACACACACACACACACACGCACGCATTCATGCAGATACGTAAATACCCTTAATAAAAATCAAGTTCATTTCACACACACACACACACACACGACCACGAACACGCCCTGGCGCACATACACACTCAGAATTAAAATCAGGTCCATTTCACACACACATACACACACATGTTAAACAATTTCAAAAGAACATGATACTTAATTGCAATATAGCTTGTTTAAATATCAGGGAATCCACGTAGAGCACAACAGCAACAATAACAGCAAAATGACTCACATGTGTAGGGAACATAGAGAGCTCACTGATGTATCAAATGTATTTACACAGACATAACGGAAAATATCCCTTCCCCGCCCCCCCCCCCCCCCCTTCTCCCCCCCAACAAAAGAAACATAAACTCGGGAAGACAAACCCGTGGGCGAAGTATAAGCAACATGCAGGCACACACATACATGCATATATACATATAAATTTATATACACGAATTAATGTGTTGACACTTTCTCGTTCACACTCGAAATCATCCCACGTGTGGGTATATAGTCACGTCAAAGTATGTTTGACGTCACGTACGTATGACCTCATTTTCCGTCCAGTACGTCGAATCATATTGGCCATTGTCCAAATGTGCAGCACTGAGGAACTGTTGATCAAACTGTAACCGAGTGGATGCTACTGTGCCAACGTCTATCCTCACGTAAAAAAAAAAAAAAGAAAAAAAAAAAGGAAGTGATTATTTATCTGCAGGAAAGTACGCGGACAGCGCAAAAACAACGTGTGCATATTTGCATGCGTTATTATCCTTTCGTGCGCAGTTTATAAACAGAATTATATGACTTATGAGGGTAGGTACGACAACAAAATGAATAGGAAGACACAGCAAAGTACCACCCCCTTCCCCCCCTCTCCCTTTCTTTCTCTTTCTCTCTCACACAGACACAACCGAACACTCCCTTACACCAATGAAAAAGTGAACATTGACAGTTTTTTTTGTTTTTCAACATTACGACATTAGGGTCCGTAACATTTGAGAGGAAAACAACATAATTATAGAGGAAACACACACACACACACACACACACACACACACACACACACACACAAGGCGAGACATAGAAATATCATATCATACATACATACATACCCAAAGAGAGAGAGAGAGAGAGAAAAAAACAAACAAACAGAAAGGCAAGCGGAGACAGACAGAAAGACAAAGATACTTACAGTGGGACAGAGACAAAGAGACAACGAAATAGGATATTAAAATATTTAACGAAAGATAATTCACGTTAATATTCACTCACATCATGCCTAAAAACAAAAACAACAGAAAAAGAGTTTATCACCACCACCCCCAAGAATACCCCCTTACTCCTGACCCAAATCTCCTTCTGAACAACAACAACAGCAGAAAAAGAGTTTATCACCACCACCCCAAGAATACCCCCTTACTCCTGACCCAAATCTCCTTCTGAACAACAACAACAGCAGAAAAAGAGTTTATCACCACCACCCCAAGAATACCCCCTTACTCCTGACCCAAATCTCCTTCTGAACAACGCCAACAACAACAGAAAAAGAGTTTATCACCCCCCCCCTCCCCCCAAAGAATACCCCCTTACTCCTGACCCAAATCTCCTTCTGAACAACGACAACAACAGAAAAAGAGTTTATCACCCCCCCCCCCCCCCCCAAAGAATACCCCCTTACTCCTGACCCAAATCTCCTTCTGAACAATGACAACAACAACAGCAGAAAAAGAGTTTATCAACCCCCCCCCCCCCAACCCCAAGAATACCCCATTACTCCTGACCCAAATCTCCTTCTGAACAACGACAACAACAACAGCAGAAAAAGAGTTTATCACCCCCCACCCCCCCAAGAATACCCCCTTACTCCTGACCCAAATCTCCTTCTGAACAACGACAACAACAACAGCAGAAAAAGAGTTTATCACCCCCCCCCCCTCCAAAGAATACCCCCTTACTCCTGACCCAAATCTCCTTCTGAACAACGACAACAACAACAGAAAAAGAGTTTATCACCCCCCACCCCTCCCCCCAAAGAATACCCCCTTACTCCTGACCCAAATCTCCTTCTGAACAACGACGACAACAACAACAGCAGAAAAAGAGTTTATCACCACCATCCCCAAGAATACCCCCTTACTCCTGACCCAAATCTCCTTCTGAACAACGACAACAACAACAGATAAAGAGTTTATCACCCCCCCCCTCCCTCCAAAGAATACCCCCTTACTCCTGACCCAAATCTCCTTCTGAACAACGACAACAACAACAGATAAAGAGTTTATCACACCCCCCCCTCCCTCCAAAGAATACCCCCTTACTCCTGACCCAAATCTCCTTCTGAACAACGACAACAACAACAGATAAAGAGTTTATCACCCCCCCCCCCCTCCCCCCAAAGAATACCCCCTTACTCCTGACCCAAATCTCCTTCTGAACAACGACAAAAACAACAGAAAAAGAGTTTATCACCACCACCCCCAAGAATACCCCCTTACTCCTGACCCAAATCTCCTTCTGAACAACGACAACAACAGCTACATCAACAAAAAGATGCAGTATTTTTCCACCAACGCTTCCTCCAAAACACAGTTAGCTCCAAACAATACATTCTCTTGATATACGCAAAAGAAGAATAAAACTCAAAACCTGCAGCAACTGCAACTAGCATACTCTGTCAGCATCAACTTATTTTGACATTCAAAAATTAAACTGAAAAAAAACAACACTGACAACCGAAAAGAGAGAGAGAGAGACAGAGAAAAAAAAAACGTATTCTAAAAAAAAAAAAAAAAACAAAAAACAAAAAAAAAAAAAAAAAACAGAAGAAGAAAAAGGGCGACAGTTCAACTGGCGAAAGGAGAAGTCTGTGAAAAATGTTGATCAAGCCATATGAAAATTTCCCCCATGGGAAATCACCATGGGAAATCACACAGAGCGTTCACACCGGTGACGTTTAATTTCTGAATTACCTGGAACAATTACACATGATGGATGGTAGAAAATGATAATTGGTTCTACGCCTGGGCTCACAGTGATTTCAGTTAAAGCATGGTTTGGGGAATGACAGAAACATTCTCTGTCTCTTATATTCAGCCAAAGACAACGAGATGATCAGATGAATAATCAACTCTGTTCAGTGTTCTAACATCGTCAGTTTCAAAGCCAATCAAACAGGTTTTGAAAACAAACACACACACACACACATACAAAAGAAGAAAAACACATTCTTTTGTACTTGGGATTGCGGGAAGGAGGCTCTGAAAATAATTCTAATGGATTCCTGGTGATCTTTAAGAACGTCGCTACAACAGCGGTTAATGAAGTCAAGAGGAAAGGTTTGCAGACCAGCAGGTTAAGTAGTGATAAGAAACTCAAGGGACAGCTGGACAGTAAAAGGTCTTCAGAGAAGAAGCCCCCCTCAGTCAAGTGTTTCGGCGCTTATCTCCTTACACTGTAAGGGGGCCGGGCCGCACCCAGGTCATGACTCCTGGATGCCCTTGTATTGCCACCTTTTCTTTTCCTTTTTTTTTTTTTTTTAACCTTGTCCACAGTAGGTTCGAACCCGCGCCTCCAGGGTGGTCGCCACTTCAGAACTGAGTCACCTTTTCTGGCAGACGTTTTAACCACTGAGCCATCGTGCGCCTAGACTGCTG
>NC_134904.1:34756647-34761647 GCF_041734735.1 Babylonia areolata | reverse complement strand
TTGTGGTCCGCGGAGGTGAAACAGGACAGCACCTCCTCGTCCTCTACATCCTCGGAGGAGGCGTTGACCTCCGCCAGGGTCTGTCCGCCCAGCACGGGCAACTCCATCACGTCTGACAGCCGGTGGTGGTTGTTGTGCTTGCTGTCCCTGTCCCCGACCGTCAGTCCTCCGGCCCCCGCCGCCGCCCCCGTCGCCGCCAGCACTGGCCGAAACGGAGACTGCGGGGACGCGCAACGACTGTTCCCCCCTTCCTCCTCCTCCGTCAGCACTGCAGAGTACCCTGAGGGCGTGCTGTACAGAGGGTGCGACGACACTCGTCCGGAGAGGGAGTCCCTGGACGAGGGGGCTGGCACGGGGATGTAGTCGTCTTGCTTCAGGCGGTGGTGGTGGTCGTCGTCGCTGCGCACGTTGCAGCACAGTTTAACCACTCGGCCACCCCCGCCGGCGCTACCGCTGCCGCTGCGCTCGTCCGGCATCCTCCAGGCAAACTTGCCGCTGACTCCCTGCAGTTCCGCGTCCTCGGCGTCCTTCTGGCGGCGCACCTTGCGGTGGAAGATGCGGCGCATGCTGGAGCACACCGAGTTGAGGAAGCCTCTGTCCGAGCTGCTGGAGAAGGACACGTGACCCTCGGGGTCTTCGTTGGTGTAGCAGTACGTGTACGTCTTGCCCCCTGCCCCTGTGCAGGCCTGGGCGTGGTACAGTCCCCCTCCCCTCCTCCTCCACCTCCACCTCCACCCGGGCTTCCTCCTCCTCCTCCTCCTTCTCCGCCTCCTCCTCCTCCTCCTCCCCCCGAGCCCGCGCTACAGGGAGCGGAAGTGACGTTGTTTCCGGTCACCAAGTTGCGCATGCTCAGGAGGCGTCGGTTTGCCATGCCCAGTTTGAGAGGCTTGACCTTCTGGCGGTGAGCTTCGATCTCTCGGAGACGTCGCTGGCCATAGTCCCGTATGATGGACTGAGGAAAGAGGGAGAGGACACAAGACGCTCAGTGCATGACCTGGTGATCCAAGCTACACAAAGCTTTTTGGCTACAACAAGGGGACAGGCTACACAAAGCTTTTTGGCTACAACAAGGGGACATGCTTCACAAAGCTTTTGGCTACAACAGGCGGACAGGCTTCACAAAGCTTTTGGCTACCACAAGGGGACAGGCTTCACAAAGCTTTTGGCTACAACAAGGGGACATGCTTCACAAAGCTTTTGGCTACAACAAGGGGACAGGCTTCACAAAGCTTTTGGCTACAACAGGGGGACAGGCTTCACAAAGCTTTTGGCTACAACAGGGGGGGCAGGCTTCACAAAGCTTTTGGCTACAACATGGGGACAGGCTTCATATGCAAGCACAGAGCTGTACAGGGCAAGGGTGTGGACACATGCATGAACAGTGAATACTAGGATTTATGAAGCATTGTGGAAGGCAACAAGCATGGAAAGTACTGGGCTATACAAAGCATTGTAACAGGCAACATGCATGGAAAGTACTGGGCTATACAAAGCATTGTAACAGGCAACATGCATGGAAAGTACTGGGCTATACAAAGCATTGTAACAGGCAACATGCATGGAGAGAGGTTACTGGGCTATACAAAGCATTGTAACAGGCAACATGCATGGAAAGTACTGGGCTATACAAAGCATTGTAACAAGGCAACAATGATGGAGAGAGGTTACCGGGCTATTCACATGCACGCGGGCAATACAAAGCATTGTGCTTGACCAAAAAGCTCGGTGATTAATAAAGGCTACACAAAAAAACACACACAACACCATCATGACAAGTATGCATGCAAAGCGATCACTTTGCACACAGTTACACATAATTACAGTAACAAGCTGCACCAACGGTGATCTAGGTGACACACACGTATACGGACATTCATGCCCCTTAAAAAAACAAAACAAACTAAGCTACAGTTAATAACGCCAAGGGCACAGCGATGGGCAGCAAGCATGACTGACTGACTGACTGACTGACTACACAAGTTGTGAAGAGTGTGATGCACGCTTCAGGCACTACCACAAAAGCTGTGCAGATGACAAAGCCAGGCGACATGCAAGCTGACAAGGTTTCACGAACTGCATAGAAAGACAACGATAATCGCACTCGCAATGTGATGGGAGAGAGAGAGAGAGAGAGAGAGACACGTGAGCTGAAAAGGGATCACCACGATAAGCTTCAAACACAGCGCACCAGAGGCGCAGTAGTATGAGCAAACTTTGCAGAGCTAAGTTTGCTTATCGTTAAGAATGCCCCTAACTCCACGGTAAATTCCATACACTTAGGAAACATTCTTAACTCAAAGCAAACTTACCGCTGTAAAGATCGTCTGCCCAGGCCACATACCCCACACAACGCACAGTAACAGACTGCATACATAATCATCTCTACAGGAATACTTTGCTCTAACTGCGTGTTAACTGGCTGCTACAAAATCTGCACGCTAAACTGCACCACAAGCTAGCTAGCTACCTTTGTAGCAGTCGGGAACGCTGGATATGAGCTGTGAACGCAGACAGTGGGTAATTAGAATAATGCATAGCAAATACAGGGATACAGCTTGGAAGGTGACATAGTGACACAAAGTTTTACAATTGTACAATGTACGGTAACAACGGCTCCCAGGCCATACAGCAGTAACAGGAAGGACGGTAACGCAAACGCATATTCAGAAAGATGAAACAAAGCACAAACGCATAAGACGCATATTGAGAAAGACGACACAAAGCACAATCGCACAAGACGTATGTTGAGAAAGATGACACAAAGCACAAACGCATAAGACGCATTCTGAGAAAGATGACAAAATGTACAAACGCACAAGACACATGTTGAGAAAGATGACACAAAGCACAAACGCATAAGACGCATTCTGAGAAAGATGACAAAATGTACAAACGCACAAGACACATGTTGAGAAAGATGACACAAAGCACAAACTCACAAGATGCATGCTGAGAAAGATTACACAAAGCACAAACGCACAAGACGCATGTTGAGAAAGATGACACAAAGCACAAACGCATAAGACGCATGTTGAGAAAGATGACACAAAGCACAAACGCACAAGACGCATGTTGAGAAAGATGACACAAACCACAAACGCACAAGACGCATGTTGAGAAAGATGACACAAAGCACAAAAACACAAGACGCATAATGAGAAAAGATGACACAAAGTGCAAACGCACAAGACGTATGTTGAGAAAGATGACACAAAGTACAAACGCACAAGACACATGTTGAAAAAGATTACACAAAGCACAAACGCACAAGACGCATGTTGAAAAAACTACACAAAGCACAAACGCACAAGACGCATGTTGAGAAAGATGACACAAAGCACAAACGCACAAGATGCATGTTGAGAAAGATGACACAAAGCACAAACGCACAAGACGCATGTTGAGAAAGATGCCACAAAGTACAAACGCACAAGACGTATGTTGAAAAACATAATCCAAAGTTGCAACGCACAAGACTGATACCGGTGAAGGTTAATACAAAGTAGCTACACACAAGACGCATAATAAGAAAGATAACCGGTACGCAATGCAAAGTACCAAACGCACAAGACGCATAATGAGGAAGATGGCACAAAGTACCAACACAAAGACGCATAATGAGAAAGATGACACAAAGTACCAACACAAAGACGCATAATGAGAAAGATGGCACAAAGTACCAACACAAAGACGCATAATGAGGAAGATGACACAAAGTACCAAACACACAAAGACGCATAATGAGGAAGATGACACAAAGTACCAAACACACAAAGACGCATAATGAGGAAGATGACACAAAGTACCAAACACACAAAGACGCATAATGAGGAAGACGACACAAAGTACCAAACACACAAAGACGTATAACGAGGAAGACGACACAAAGTACCAAAACAAAGACGAAAGACGACACAAAGTACCAACACAAAGACGCATAATGAGGAAGACGACACAAAGTACCAAACACACAAAGACGCATAATGAGAAAGATGACACAAAGTACCAACACAAAGACGCATAATGAGGAAGAAGACACAAAGTACCAAACACACAAAGACGCATAATGAGGAAGATGACACAAAGTACCAAACACACAAAAACGCATAATGAGGAAGATGACACAAAGTACCAAGCACACAAGACGCACAATGAGGAAGACGACACAAAGTACCAACACAAAGACGCACAATGAGGAAGACGACACAAAGTACCAAACACACAAAGACGCACAATGAGGAAGACGACACAAAGTACCAAACACACAAGCACGCATAATGAGGAAGACGACACAAAATACCAAACACACAAAGACGCATAATGAGGAAGACGACACAAAGTACCAACACAAAGACGCATAATGAGGAAGGTGACACAAAGTACCAAACACACAAAGACGCATAATGAGAAAGATGACACAAAGTACCAACACAAAGACGAAAGATGACACAAAGTACCAACACAAAGACGAAAGATGACACAAAGTGCCAAACACACAAAGACGCATAATGAGGAAGACGACACAAAGTACCAAACACACAAAAACGCATAATGAGGAAGATGACACAAAAGACCAACACAAAGACGCATAATGAGAAAGATGACACAAAGTACCGACACAAAGACGCATAATGAGAAAGATGACACAAAGTACCAAACACACAAAGACGCATAACGAGGAAGACGACACAAAGTTCCAACGCGAAGACGCACAATGAGAAAGTTTACACAAAGTAGTAGCAAACGGACAAGACGCATTATGGAGAAAGATCAAAACAAAAAAAGTAGCAGGAAAATGTTCAGTCACGCAGACTAGACTGTGTTTTCAGAGAACAACCACATGATCAGACATTGTGTCAGAAACTGCCAAGTGTGCATGAACTATACCCTGCGGGCTTGGTATTAAAGCACGTAACACAGCAGACATACAAAACGGATGACGCGGACAATTCCCGAAGATAAGATCAAGTGATACCCTATGCATGCAAAATTCTCCAAAG
>NC_134904.1:34734147-34749147 GCF_041734735.1 Babylonia areolata | reverse complement strand
GGGCAGAAGGGGGTAGGGGGCATGGGGGGAGGTGGGTGGGGTGGGTGGGGAGGAGAGGGGTCATCAGATCACAGAAGAAGAGGGTTTGGCAAGTTAACAGATATTTCAAGCAAGCAGAACAGAGTTGTTGTTTTGTTCTTTTTTTAAAATTAAAAAAAAAATTTATTTATTTATATATTTATTTTCTTAAAGGCAATGATGTCCGCCGCACTAAACACACATACAAATCACCTCTTCAGAGTTCACATAATCATATTTCAGCTATCTTTCCGGAGAACCTCTGCGGGATCGACCTTCAAGGAAACCACTGTCACATACACATTTTACACACACACAAAAGTTAAGGACCACTTGATACAAGTAGGTATGTTTTAACAACAACAACAACAACAACAAAAAAAGTGATAAGTGATTTAAATCATAAAAAGGTCCAACTGCCTTTCACGGCTGTCGGAAGCAGTGAATTCATATCCACTGGGTCCAGGACTCGGCATGAGAGGGCGGAGGTCCAATCCAATCCTCGAGGTCTTCTTCCGCCGTTTTAACCTTCCCCAAGCCAAGTCAGTTAACCCATCCACACCTGTGTGCAGTGAGAAAAACTGGAGTACAGTACCTTCCCCAAGCGATGTCAGTTAACCCATTGACGCCTATGTGGAGTGAGGAAAACTGGAGTACAGTACCTTCCCCAAGCGATGTCAGTTAACCCATTGACACCTGGGTGGAATGAGAAAAACTGGAGTACAGTACCTTCCCCAAGCGATGTCAGTTAACCCATTGACACCTGGGTGGAGTGAGGAAAACTGGAGTACAGTGCCTTCCCCAAGCGATGTCAGTTAACCCATTGACACCTGGGTGGAATGAGAAAAACTGGAGTACAGTGCCTTCCCCAAGCGATGTCAGTTAACCCATTGACACCTGTGTGCAGTGAGAAAAACTGGAGTACAGTGCTTTCCCCAAGCGATGTCAGTTAACCCATCCACACCTGTGTGCAGTGAGAAAAACTGGAGTGCAGTACCTTCCCCAAGCGATGTCAGTTAACCCATTGACGCCTGTGTGAAGTGAGGAAAACTGGAGTACAGTACCTTCCCCAAGCGATGTCAATTAACCCATCCACACCTGGGTGGAGTGAGAAAAACTGGAGTACAGTGCCTTCCCCAAGCGATGTCAGTTAACCCATTGACACCTGGGTGGAGTGAGAAAAACTGGATACAGTACCTTCCCCAAGCGATGTCAGTTAACCCATTGACACCTGTGTGGAGTGAGAAAAACTGGAGTACAGTACCTTCCCCAAGCGATGTCAGTTAACCCATTGACACCTGGGTGGAGTGAGAAAAACTAGAGTACAGTGCCTTCCCCAAGGACACAACACCAACAACAGATCGAAGAACCCTAACCACTGAACCAGAAGTCCGATGCCTTACCCAATCTGCAACGTCGCCTCTTGTTATCACACACACAAAAAAACAAACCTATGCAAGGTGCATGCATGGTCTACCATTAGCCTCTCACTGAACACGAGGCTGCTTTGAGACACAAGTGCAACATGAACAGCTAAAACAAAAATGCGTTTGGAAAATCGATGTTTCAGCACAACAAAAATATTGACAGTTATTCAGCGGTTTATAAACGGTAGCTCTGTTGTTGCAAATGGAAGAAAGCACCTCTTGTGCTCAGTACACATGGCTGCATACACCAGGTTATGAGCGGTGCTCAGTACACATGACTGCATACACCAGGTTATGAGCGATGCTCAGTACACATGGCTGCATACACCAGGTTATGAGCGGTGCTCAGTATACATGGCTGCATACACCGGGTAATGAGCGGTGCTCAGCACACATGGCTGCATACACCAGGTTATGAGCGATGCTCAGTACACATGGCTGCATACACCGGGTAATGAGCGGTGCTCAGTATACATGGCTGCATACACCAGGTTATGAGCGATGCTCAATCGGGTTATGAGCGATGCTCAGTACACATGGCTGCATACACCGGGTTATGAGCGGTGCTCAGTACACATGGCTGCATACACCAGGTTATGAGCGGTACTCAATCGGTTTATGAGCGGTGCTCAATACACATGGCTGCATACACCGGGTTATGAGCGGTGCTCAATCGGGTTATGAGCGGTGCTCAATACACATGGCTGCATACACCAGGTTATGAGCGGTGCTCAATCGGGTTATGAGCGGTGCTCAATACACATGGCTGCATACACCGCTGTCTGCCAGAAGTCAGCATTATTTCACAATGCCCCAAAGAAGAAAACTGTGCAAGTTCCCAAGCGGTCCTTAACTTTTTTTTTCTTTCTCAAATGAAAACTGTATTTGGGAATCGGTAATAATAAAGATAAAACGGCTTGGAGATGACGACAAATCTGCAGAAAAAATCCAAGTCATTCGGTTGTTTGTCACTCCGTAGCGGACAACTTTACCTACCACAAGTACAGACATCCTCGACATCAGTTCCATCTTTGTTTGACACCGATCACAATTGTTTTTGTTTCTGAATACATTTTGCTCAAGGTCAAACGACTTCCAGACTTGGCGAGTGTCAAGGTCGAAAAGGATGTTTCAGTGATGACCCTCGAACCTAAGAAAAATGGCTGTTTCTTGTATTTTGCCAACAAACGTAGCGTTTGATTTTCTGCCTTTGCTAGTCTCGGAAAAGAATACAGTTCATTAGCGTCCATTTGATGCTTCAACATAATTTTGTCCACTGTAGTTAAAATGTCAAGTTTCATAGCTTCCAATTACTTCGTTAAAAAAAAAAAAAAAAAAAAAATCAATATACAATCAAGGGCATTGCATCAAAGGATATCAAAAGGTTCGAGTAAATTTCAGGAGATAGACGGAAACGGTACAAAAAAAAGAAGAAGAAGAAGAAAAAAAAAAAAGAATATCAGTATATCAGTGCGCAACCCACTACTGCAGAAAAATAATCAAACAAAACAAATGGACCGCTAAATGATAATTAAAAAAAAAAAAAAAAATCCATGAAATCAGTCAAGTTCTACGATGCAACATTTCTGAAAATAAATACGGTGAAAACGGACTACAGACTAATAATAATAATGCAGTTTGTGGACAAGCACAACTACAAAACACAACTAACCATTCTCTACAAACTAACATCAAAGGAATAAGGTTTCTTGCGAAAACAAAAGTGTTATGACAGAAACAAACACGCCCCCCCCATTCCCCCCCATCACCCCCCCCGCCCCCCCAAAAAAACCACACCAAAAAAACACGAATCAGATTATTTTAAAGTAACCACAGTAATTAATACAAAACATGCTTTAGAACTGATTTCAATAAAGCATAAATTTTCCCAAAGACAAACAAATGAATCTGAAATGAATAGAATTCTCAGTCTATTAGCAGGAAAGTTAAAAACAAAAACAAATAGATTATAATCAAAGCTGTTTTAAGCTGTTCATAAAGCTGAAAAAAGACTATGCAAAAAAACAACCCCAAACAAAACCTTTTGACATTGGAACTGAATGGAAGATGGAGATGAGAGGGGCGGGGTGTGGAGGGGCGGGAGGAGGAGGGGGGTGTTTGAGATTACGAGGAAGACAACTTTATTATTAGTTATCTCTCAGGAAAAGTCCGAGGGAAGGGAATCTTAGGTCATAGATGTTACACAAATTTTAAGCCCAGGAGCTCAAATAACATACTTTAATGAGTGACACATACCTGAGCACAAAATTAATCTCATAATTTGTAAAAGCCATTGGGCAGTTTAAAATTTTTTTAATTTATTATTATTATTTTTTTTTTTACAACGCTTTTCTTTTTATTTTATTGATGTTAAAATTTTGAAAACATCAATGCACTTACACAGCGTGCTCTGACCAATAGAGTATTAGCAGTAATTCCACTGCGTGTGTGATTGCGTGTGCGTGAGTGAAGCGCGTGCAGCATGCGCGCGCGAAACACCAGCGTACATACATGTGCTTGAGAGCGCGTGCGTGCGTGTGTTAGAATTGGATGTGGAGAAAGAAGAAAGAGAGAGAGAAGAGAGAGAGAGAGAGAGAGAGAGAGAGAGAGAGAGAGAGAGCAGAGGGAGGGAGAGGGAGAGAATGAGAGAGGAAGGGAGAGAGAGACAGGGGGAGGGAGGGAGGGAGGGAGGGAGAGAGAGACAGAGACAGAGAGACACAGACTTAGAGTAACAGACAGACAGAGACAGACATAGAGACAAACAGACAAAGACCGATAATTCATATGTGCAAAAGAAAAACAAAAAAACCAAACAAACACCGTTTTCAATATGCACCAAAGTGCAACCCCCCCCCCCTCCTACCTCTCCCCCCCCTCCCGTCCCTCACAAGCACACACATCAATCAATCAACCACCTTTTACCAAAAATCCTGCACTCCTCCCCAACCACCATCCCCCACAACGCCCTTCCTTACCACCACCACCACCACCCCAAAACCTCCACCCCCCGCCTCCACCACTACCCTGTCCTCTCTCTCTCCTCCCCCCCCCCCCCCGACCCCTAACCCCTCTCCACGACATCCCCCATCCACTGACACAGCCACAAGGACGACCACTCTTACCTCAGCATCCGGGTGATCTTTCAGCGCCCCCAAGACGTCATCCCGGGAAAGAACGAACAGCTCCGAGTAGCCCACGGACCGAACGTCGGCTGTCCGCCTGGTAGAAGGAGCAGGAGACAAAACAAGTTTCGGTTTCACTTTCAAAGGAGGCGTCTGACATGAACAATCATACGTTTCTGAGAAGCTGGAAGAGAGAGAGAGAGAGAGAAAGAGAGGTGTGGCGAGTGGGGGCTGGGGCAGGAGTGACAGAGAGAGAGAGAGAGAGAGAGAGAGGGAGAGAGAGAAACAAGTTTCGGTTTCACTTTCAAAGGAGGCGTCTGACATAAATATATGTTTCTAAGAAGCTTGAAGAGAGAGAGGGGGGGGTAGGGAGAGAGAGAGAGAGCGGAGGAAGGAGGGAGAGAGAGAGAGAGGGGGGGGGGGGAGATTGACAACTGGAGAAAGAGAGAGAGAGATATAGAGAGAGGTACAGAGAGAAAGAGACAAGTTTCGGTTTCACTTTCAAAGGAGGCATCTGACATTAATATATGTTTCTAAGAAGCTTGAAGAGAGAGAGAGAGAGAGAGAGAGAGAGAGAGAGAGAGAGAGAGGGGGAGGGAGAGAGAGGGGGAGGGAGAGAGAGGGGGGAGGGAGGGAGGGAGAGAGAGCGGGGGAGAGGGTCAGGGAGAGAGAGAGAGAGAGAGAGAGAGAGAGAGAGAGAGAGAGATTGACAACGGGAGAAAGAGAGAGAGACATACAGAGAGAGGAACAGAGAGACAGAGACAAACAAGTTTCGGTTTCGCTTTCAAGGAAGCGTCTGACATACATAGGTTTCTAAGAAGTTGGAAGAGAGAGAGCGAGAGAGGGAGGGGAGAGAGAGTGAGAGAGAGAGAGAGAGAGAGAGAGAGAGAGAGGGAAAGAGAGAGCGAGAAAGAGGGACAGAGAGAGAGAGACAGAGAGAGAGAGAGAGAGACAGAGAGAGACAGAGGGACACGGATATTCTATTCAATCAAGGCCATGGCCCCTCATGAAGGGGGTACAGTGAGCCAACATTCCATAACAAAACTCTTGTCAATGACAAAAGTAAATGATAAACTGCAAATGATAATCTACAAATGAGAGATAGATAGATAGATAGATAGATAGAGAGAGAGAGAGAGAGAGAGAGAGAGAGAGAGATTAACTCTCTCCATACGAACGGCGAAAGAAACGACGTTAACAGCGGTTTCACGCCAATTACCATCATCAAAATATTGCAAGCAGAGGGCTCTTATACTGAAGAGGTGAATGTTGACAAAGATACCACAATTCTGACGACGGAAGCTAAAGGTTGGGTCATTCAGACACCCACTGGACATCTGAAGGGTCTGTGTAGAGGAGAAGCGAGGACTGGTCGTACTGAGTGAGTTAAAACCCCCTTGACTGCCGGGGGAAGGGGGGGGGGGGGGAACCCCAGCAGAAAGTGATGTCTCCAGTAGAAATCAATATCCAGAACAAATTATTAGCCAGAAAACTGAAAAAAAAAAAACACAGTCTGAAGACATACCACTGTAGATCAATTTAATGTGTGTTTGTTACCAGCCTTCCAAATAGTTATATTTCGAAAACAGTCTGAAGATATACCACTATAGATCAAATCAATATGTGTTTGTTACCAGCCTTCCAAATAGTTATATTTCGAAAACAGTCTGAAGATATACCACTATAGATCAAATCAATATGTGTTTGTTACCAGCCTTCCAATAGTTATATTTCGAAAACAGTCTGAAGATATACCACTGTAGATCAATTTAATGTGTGTTTGTTTCCAGCCTTACAAAGAGTTATATTTCCTTTCTTTTGACGATGTCGTCAGTGACTTCACTATTACCGTGAATTCTACAGGCTTGACAGTCAAGGGGTTAATTAAAGCCGGGCAAATATGTGCACCCTGACAAAAAAAGCGATATAAATAATTTTGGAATCTTTGATTTTACAAACTCCATATGTGTAGATCATAGTTGAGCAGACCGCAAGGACCATACTAGGGCTTGATGCTCAGTTCAGTTTCAATGATGTGTCAAAGCGTGCGGACTGAGCCATATTTGCTACACAACATCTGCTACAAAAAAAAGGGTGGATAAACAGGTACGCAGATACCCGATTTACGCATTGACCCAACGCGCTTGTCAGTCTTTGAGAGCCTACGGGTAGTATAGGTATGTACAAAACGTGAAGCTAAAACGAAATAAACAAAAACGTAAACACGCTAGGCCTAGAATTTGATATGACGGGCATGCTGTATAAAACGATAAACGTTCGCTAGCATTGAGCTTACTTTGCTGTGCAATGCTTGTGACTTTCGTGTTTGGTACCACTAGAGCTGTTTTCTTTGTCGTCCCTTATTGTGTTCGATATCTTTTTTCACTTGGGTTCATGCTCCTAGGACTGGGGCATCCATAAAACATTCTTCTCTCTCTCTCTCTCTCTCTCTCTCTCTCTCTCTCTCTCTCTCTCTCTCTCTCTGTGCATCCCTTATTGACCTGTTTGTAAGCAGAAGGGTAGCAGCTCTGAGCAGCATTGGTTGGAAGTCGTGTGTGCCTTTGTCTCACCAAGAGTCACAGACTTTAATTGTTAACAATGCCGCAGGAACTCTGTCATTGCCACACACGCATACATACACACGCAAGTACGTGCGCTCACATTACACACGGACACACAGACACAGGCAGACAGACAGACACTCTCTCTCATTCATCCCCCATCCCACTGAAAACCGAATCCTGTTCCGATTCAAATGCGCGGTTCATTCCATCAAAAGATCGCTACTTCTGTGTACGCTTTTTGATACCACTAATCCCCCCCCCCCACCCCCTTATCAATGTAGCAAAAACAAAGCCGTCTAATTTTGTAAAGTGACTTGCACCTACCTCGCAAAAAAAGCTTTCCAGTTTTCGTAAGTCAACTATCAAATCCAGGAAACAGGTCTCATGATTGTTTGGGTGCTTTTTCTTTTCGCCCGTAAGTAATGGACAAATCCTCCAGCCAGACAACCCACACATACAAGCTAAGCTCCTTTCCGTTTTGTTTGCTGGCTAGGTTTCCGAGTCTGGCATTACTCCCAAGCCGCTCACCCTGAACCCTTCTGCCCCCTGCACGCCCTCCTCATCCTCCCCACCACCCCCACCCTAAGCCCACCCCATCCCACCCACACACAGCTACACTTTTGTCTGTTCTGTTGCCAACCCCAGCGTCAGTATTGCACAGGTGGCAGAATCGTTCAGACTGCTTGTCTGCCACCGGTACCGTGTTCGTTAGGGTTCGGGTTCGATTTCCGTTCTCGCCCCTTTCTCACACGTTTGACTGGAGAATCAACGTCTTTTTCATTCGGATGAACTGGCAGGCCCAACACTCGGCTTATATCACAGATTGACATAAGTTTACATTTGGGCCAACAGCAAAGTGAGAGCTGTATCATCAATGGTTTCTCCAGTCAATGGGAAACCATTTACAGCTTAGTCTTTTGTGAAGGACTATGACTCTCAAACTAGGAGACAAAATTGCACTGGCTCTTAGTGCTGCAGCCTTGTGGGCTAGTTGGCCTTTGGGAACCATCCCAACGCCGGCTATCCTGAAACCCTCTTGGCCGAGAGAGTGGAGATGTACTTGGACAAGACACTCTCCACTATAATCAAATTCTAGCCCAAATAGTCGGAACAGCAGTTGCCTCCTCTGCTGTTCTGATGGTCATAGACGGACACGACTGACTGTCATAAAACCGTGTTCGTTAGGGTCCGGGTTCGAGTCCCGTTCGCGCCCCTTTCTCACACGTTTGACTGGAGATTCAAACTGGACGTCTTTTTCATTCGGATGAACTGGCGTCCACACGTGATCTCAGAGGCAATGCTTTGAAATTAGAGAAACACCATGACGGGCGCAATAGCAGAGTGGTTAAAGCGTTGGACTGTCAATCTGAGGGTCCCGAGTTCGAATCACGGTGACGGCGCCTGGTGGGTAAAGGGTGGAGATTTTTACGATCTCCCAGGTCAACATATGTGCAGGACCTGCTAGTGTCTGAACTCCCTTCGTGTGTATATATGCAAGCAGAAGATCAAATACGCACGTTAAAGATCCTGTAATCCATGTCAGCGTTCGGTGGGTTATGGAAACAAGAACATACCCAGCATGCACACCCCCGAAAACGGAGTATGGCTGCCTACATGGCGGGGT
This sequence comes from Babylonia areolata, assembly GCF_041734735.1. Classification (NCBI taxonomy): domain Eukaryota; kingdom Metazoa; phylum Mollusca; class Gastropoda; order Neogastropoda; family Buccinidae; genus Babylonia; species Babylonia areolata. The sequence goes on along the minus strand of NC_134904.1, from coordinate 34,740,392 downwards.
AAAAACGGTCATACACGTAAAAGCCCACTCGTGTGCATACGAGAGAACGCAGAAGAAGAAGAAGAAGAAGAGAAACACCAGTGCCGTCTTAACATCAGAGGAAACTACTTCCCCGAAAGAGTTGTTAGCACCTGGAATGGTTTGCCAGACTCGGCACCATCTGTTGACTCTTTTAAAAGCCGCCTGGACTGAGCTACCTTCAGTGTATGTTCCTGCCTGCAAGTGTTAACCACCACCTTTGTACTTGCCATTGCCCGCACGTCGCATGCACATAAGTAAGTAGATCTCGGACGACGAACAGGCCCTTGACGGGGCCTCAACCGTCTAATAGTCAAGTCAAGTAAATCCTAGGTCCCATGTCACGTGCAACACGCATTTGGCGCACTGAAAATAGAACCTATGGCAACAAAAAATGTTCTACTTTGGCAAAATTATGTTGAAGAATAGAGGTATATGCACTCAAGGCCTGATAAGCGCGTTGGGTTACACTGCTGGTCAGCAGATGAGGTGTAGCGTATATGGATTTGTCCCAACGTAGTGACGCCTCCTTGAGAAACAGAAAGTGAAACCACAGGAACTACCCACATAAAATCTACAATGAGACCTGCTCACTTTGGGATATACAGACGTCTCAAAAAAGGTTAATAAAAGGACCACTTCATAAAAACGGGTAGTTTCCATAAAACACCGAAAACAAACTCAAAGGGTGATTTACATGATACAGGCTGCTTAAGGTCTACTAACTCACCTGCCATTGAATTGCAACCCCCACGAAGAGTTTGGAGAGTGCGTTTGAAACAAATTGGTGTTTCAGGCCAAAAAATTGACAGTTGTCGGTTTTATAACGATAGCCTTCGTTTAAAAACATTTTATTTTTATTTTTTACAAAAATGTAAATAGTGCTAGTGTAAGTGCAAGAAGGAAAGCGCCGCTAGTAATAATGAGTGGTGCTCATTATAATTATCGGCTGCATAAACTGCTGCTGTTCGTAGGAAATTTAGCATGGCTTCACCATACCTCCAAGAAGAAAAGGGCAATTTCCCCAAGTGGTCCTTAGTTTTTGTGTGAACTGTGTGTTTTGAAAGGAAGCACAGAGCTAAGCCTTGTCAAGGATGGTGAGGTCCGTTGAAGAGACTAAAAGGTAGAAGAGTAAGAGGAGATTCGATTGACACTTATTAAGATATTAAATAACATAAATGATGTAAATGCAAGACATATCTTTAGAATGTCGGGCTATGATAGTACAAGGAACCCAGTAAAGAAAATTTGTTTAGAACACCAACATTAGAAAGAAAATTCATTGGCTAACCGAATTGCACAAACATGGAATGCACTACCAACCGAAGTTAAACTTGTACAAAATACTAACACGTTCAAAAATCTCCTTAACACCATCACCATCTTAAAAGATTTTTTGTTTGTTTTGACTATGAATAATAATTAAAAAAAAAAATCTTGCAGAAGTGTACATGCGTACACCGCCCAATAACAACAAACAAAACAAGAAAATAAATAAATAAAATAAAATGGAAGAAGTGAAGATGAAGATTCGATGGGGACATAAAAAGGTCTAGGCAGATGACTGCCAGTCCATATACTACTACTACTACTACTACTACTACTACACATTTCTACTGTACTTTTCCGTTCATAAGACGGAAAAGGCTGTACACTGGTTTATAACATTGTAATATAATCTCTACATTTCTTCCCCTCCACTCTTTGACAAGCTTTTTAATTTTTTTATTTTTTTATTTTTTGGTCTCATTTGAGAGGGGAAGAAATGTAGGAGTGTATCTTACAATGTTATTTAAACAAAGTTACAATTTGTCCGTCGTCGGAATGAAACAACGTAAAGAACAGAGGGAAAGAAATGTGGATATATCCTGTTTTGTTTCATCGTTCATCGTAAATCGATCGTCGTCAGAAGAAAACACACACACACACACACACACACACACACACACACACACGCAAGCAAACACACACACACACACGCAATCACACACACACGAACACACGCACACACACGAACGCACACACACACACACGCACGCACGCAAGCACACAGCCACGGTCGAAAACTCTCACGATCCGAGAAATGAATAAAACAGAGCCATAAACAGACAAAGATGAACAGATATAGAGATAGAGAGACAGATAGAGAAACAGAGAGATAAAGAAACAAAGAGAGAGACAGAGAGAGACAGAGAGACAGACATACAGACAGACAGACACAGACAAGGCGATCGATGTACCCACCTGTTGATTCCACCGTCCAAATTGAGAATTCCAATCTCCCCGAAGAAGTCACCAGCTCCCATTTGCTTCAGAACTGTGCCACTCTCACTGCAATGTCAAACACAACACAGCTGAAAAAAAATAACAACAAAAAAACAACAACAACAAAACTAAAAACTATGTGTAGCCTCGCTAGAAAAACACAACAAAACAAAAACAAAAAACCCCCAACAAACTCAGTTCAGGAAATCTTCCACAACCGCGGCGACGAAGCCGACAGTTAATTAACTCTCTCCATACGAACGGCGAAAGAGACGACGTTAATAGCGTTTCACTCCAATAACCACCATCAAAATATTACCAACGAAGGCTCTTACACTGAAGAGGTGAATGTTGACAAAGAATACCACAATTCTGACGACAGAAGCTAAAGGTTGGGTCATTGAGACACCCACTGGACATCCGAGGGATTTGTGTAGAGGAGAAGAGAGGACTGGCCGTACCGAGTGAGTTAAAACGTTTTTATCACAAGGTTGTAAGTGATAAGTTTATGGAAGCACGTGCAATTCAGACCACCCGAAGAACATGTCCAGGCCACTCTCTGTCTCTCTCTGTCTCTGTCTCTCTCTCCCTCTCTCTCCCTTCACTGTGTCACAGTGAAAATTTTTTTTCAAACTTTTTAAAAAAATCATTTTTGCGTTTACATTTTTCACATGAATAACAGAAGACATTTACATAACAAGAAAATATGCATCACGATTATATCAACCATGTATTGTAAAATGTTAACTATATGTCCTTAGTAGTTCTATATTATTAGAGGTTCATGTGTGTATAAATATGAAGGACATGTTTAAATCTGAAAGAAAAAGATAGATAGATAAATAAAGATAAATAAATATGGGAAGAAGAGAGGAAGAGAAATCTCAGAAAGAGAGGGGAAAAATAAATAAAAAGAAGAAAAGATTCTTCATTTTTACTCTCCACTGCTCCATATGAAATGGACCAATGCTACTGATATATGTGTACCAGAAACATATGCATACACACACACACACACACACACACACACATATATATATATACATATATATATACATGCATATGTACACATACATATCACAGTGTAATGAACACACTGTTGGTTGCCGTTCTTTCTCTGTCTCTGGACCTTGCAATTGGAATGAACTTCCTCTTTCGCTTCGTCAAGTCTCCACACTCAGCTCTTTCAAGTCTGGCCTTAAAACCCACCTCTTCCCAAAATGGCCTCCCTTCCCTGCCTCTTCCTTGTATGTAGTCAGTTTCTCCAGTTTTAGAGCTGTGCATGCGTGTGAATGACTGGTGCGAAAGCGCTTTGATTTGTCTCTGCACAAGATTCAGCGCTATATAAATACCATTATTATTATTATCATTGTTATTATTATTATTAAATTAATACTGGAATGCCGAAACACTTCATGACATGGCTGCATGAACGACCTCGGCAAGCGCTAAATTTGCTTAGCTCAGCGTTTAACTCACTCAGTACGGCCAGTCCTCTCTTCTCCTCTGCACAGACCCCTCGGATGTCCAGTGGGTGTCGTAATGACCCAACCTTTAGCTTCCGTCGTCAGAATTGTGGTATTCTTTGTCCACATTCACGTCTTCAGTATAAGAGCCTTCCGCTTGCAATATTTTGATGGTGGTAATTGGGGTGAAACGCTGTTAACGTCGTCTCTTTCGCCGTTCGTATGGAGAGAGTTAAGAATTTTTCTTTAAGTCTGTGGAATTAGTGTATAATCTTGAACGTTCTAAACGCTGAGCAAACGAAACGCTGCTCAGATTGCTCGTGCAAACAAACCCACGAGCCCCGGATAAATACGACTGTATAAAGAAGGGGCACGAAACGGAATCCTACCGATTGTCTTAATAAGTGAACGCCGCCACCCCCCTTTAATAACCTCAAGCGACCTCACATAATTCCTTTGATTTAAGGGTATTTTGTCAATTTTTCTCCTTCATTAAATATCCATTCACACACCCTCCCCCTTTATCATTTCCCCTCAGACACACGCACTTACCACCACCAGCTCCCACAAAACCGACATAACCACGCACTCTGGATGTGACTAATGCAAGTCACCGGTTCGGCCTTATACAGATAACGGTGCACTAATGATCCGAGTTTTGGAAGACGCTTGGCTTTCATCACAGACTGACATAAGCTTACAGTTGGACCAACAGCAAAGTGAGAGCTGTATCAACGATCTTCCCAAAATAGCCTCCCTTCCCTGCCTCTTCCTTGTCTTCAGTTTCTCCAGTTTTAGAGTTATGCGAGCGTGAGAATGACTGGTGCGATTTGTCTCTGCACAAGATTCAGCGCTATATAAATACCATTATTATTATTATTATTATTATTATCCACCCCCCATTGCAATGGGAGTTCATTTACAGCTGCTTCTTCTGTTTTTTTTTTTTTTTCCTCTCTCTGAAGGATCATGACTCTCAAACCAGAAGGCCAAGACTGCACTGACTCTTAGTGCTGCAGCCTTGGGGGCTAGCTGGCTTTTGTGGAACCATCCCCAACGCCGACTGTCCTGAAACCCTCTTGACCTCTTCTTCCTCTTCTGCGTTCGTGGGCTGCAACTCCCACGTTCACTCGTATGGACACGAGTGGGATTTTACGTGTATGACCGTTTTTACCCCGCCATGTAGGCAGCCATATTCCGCTTTCGGGGGTGTGCATGCTGGGTATGTTCTTGTTTCCATAACCCACGAACTTCGGTATCTTGTTTATTTCATTTTCAGCACAAGATTAAAGGAAAAAAACAAAACAAAACCCAACAACAACAACAAAAAACAAACCTAAAAAAAGAAAAATAACAAGAAAACATAATGGTTTCGTTCAACAGTTTTTCTCTTTTATTTTAATTTGCAAAAAGAACAAACATGCTTTGCTCATAGTTTTAGAATCTTCGGAGTTCCTGTTTCAAACATTTCCCTCGCTTTTTCTTTTCCTATGTTTTTGTTGATGTTGTACGCGCGCGCACACTCGCAAAGACTCGCGTGCACACACACACACACACACACACACACACACACAGAATCACACATACACACACACACAGAGTACCCTCCGCCACCACCACAAACTCTCTCCCCCCCCCCACAATCAGTAACAATAGGACAAAAGGCTCTCTTTCGAGAAGCTCTCCAGAATCATGTGACCAGGGAAAAAAGGAAGGTGACGCCATCACGACTGATGACTTGCGAAAAGCGCGGGGGCTCAGGACAGTGAACGATGATGACGTGATAATGTGACGTCAATCCCGTGGACCCACGAAAAAACACGCAATGATCGGGGAGGGGGGAGGGGGGAGGGGGGGGAGGGGTTGCAGATTAAAAAAAAAAGAAGAAGAAAAAACCAGAACCGTGACCTGTCACGTTCTCCAATAACTCCCCCCCTGATCTTCAGTTATTTCCCCTTTACCATCAGCATTGATCCCCACTGTCAGCAATGAAATGTCGGCAATCAGCTGATTGGTTTTCGGGTCCACGGGATGTAAGCCGAACTGTTGGGGGTGGAGGTAGGGGGATGGGGGATGGGGAGGAGGGGCTTTTGGCTGACCAGGCTGCAAAACGTGAACAATGCTGATGATCTATCTATCTATCTATCTATCTATCTATCTATCTATCTAACTATCTTTCTGTCATTATACTGTATCCTGTTTCTTGTTCTCTGACATTTTATTACACTGCCTCTTCTTTGTTCGTCTGAAGAAAAAAGAAGAAGAAGTCGGCGATTTCGTTTAATGGATGAAGTCTGTAACACACACACACACACACACACACACACACACACACACACACACACACACACACACACACACACACACACACACACTCACACACTTGATGGAGAAAGTCTGTAAAACACACACACACACACACACACGCACGAACAACAACTGTGTGTTCCGATAAGAAGTATCAAACGTTTCCGACCAAAAATCCTACTGCAGGTG
>NC_134904.1:34701647-34724147 GCF_041734735.1 Babylonia areolata | reverse complement strand
GAATGACTAGCGTCCAGATCACCACTCGAGGTCTAGTGGAGGGGGAGAAAATATCGGCGGCTGAGCCGTGATTCGAACTAGCGCGCTCAGAGTCTCTCGCTTCCTAGGCGGACGCGTTACCTCCAGGCCATCACTCCACTTGTGAGCCTCCATGAATAAAAACACACCACAATACCATTTCCGTGCATCCAGTTGCAGCAGTGATGGCCTAGAGGTAACGCGTCCGCCTAGGAAGCGAGAGAATCTGAGCGCGCTGGTTCGAATCACGGCTCAGCCGCCGATATTTTCTCCCCCTCCACTAGACCTTGAGTGGTAGTCTGGGACACTAGTCATTCAGATGAGACGATAAACCGAGGTCCCGTGTGCAGCATGCACTTAGCGCACGTAAAAGAACCCACGGCAACAAAAGGGTTGTTCCTGGCAAAATTCTGTCGAAAAATCCACATCGATAGGAAAAACAAATAAAACTGCATGCAGGAAAAAATACACAAAAAAAAGGGTGGCGCTGTAGTGTAGCAACGCGCTCTCCCTGGGGAGAGCAGCCCGAATTTCACACAGAGAAATCTGTTGTGATAAAAAGAAATACAAATACAAATACTATTTCGGCATTTTGTGACTAAGTTCTTAAACAGGCGGTATATTGCCAGCCTTGATTTGTTTGGACCCTGTTCGGGGTTATCTATGACGTTACATCGCACTCATAACGGCGTGCAAAGCCGTCTGAAGATGATTTCATAGCAGTCGACGAAATTCGATCGGGGGGGGGCTGGTGTGTACATTTTGTGCTAAAAATACGACTGAATCAGCACGATTGTGTATCTAAAACACACACACACACACACACACACACACACACACACACACACACACACACACACACACACACCAAAACAAAAAACAAAGCAAAGCAAAACAACAACAACAACTAAAAAAACACCACCACCACCAACAACAACAACAAAAACAAACAAAAAACGTTTGATTTCGCATATCTGCAGCGATTTTTGCACGACCCTGTACAGTTTTAAAACCATACTTTTTAAGGACCTTTAAGGGAGCAAAGTCACATGACAAGGAGACACCAACACAGTCTATACAAAGTCTTCACCAGCAAAGGAGAAAGAAGGAGGAGGAGGAGGAGGAGCAGGAGGATTCTGCTGAATCCTTGGGGAAAAGGGACCACAACTTTGAGGGGGAAAATGGGATTAAAGTCAATACAGTGAAGAGCCAAGGAGATTCCCTGCTTCCCTTCTTCGGGCAGAAACGTGGACAGAGAAAATCAGAGACAGAGAGAGAGAGGGGGGGGGGGAGGCAGAGAGAGAGAGAGAGAGAGAGAGAGAGAGAGAGAGAGAGAGAGAGAGATGAGGGGAGAAAGATGGTGGGAGAGAGAAGAGAGACAGAGACAAAGTGATACATAGAGAGACAGGGAGAAGGAGAGAGAGGGGAGAGAGAGAGAGAGGGAGAGAGGGAGAGAGAGAGAGAGAGAGAGAGAGAGAGGGAAGGAGACAGCCAGCTAGTTAAATACAGATACAGAGAGAGAGAGATAGAGAGAGAGAGAGAGAGAGAGAGACAGAGAGAGAGAGAGAGAGAGATATGAAGGGAGAGAGACGGTGGGAGAAAGAGAGAGATAGAGGCAGAGAAAGACACAGAGACAGACAGAATGAGACATATAGATATAGAGAGAGAGAGAGGGGCGGGAGAAGAGAGAAGAGAGAGACAGACAGAGACAGAGGCAGTCAGAGAGAGAGAGAGAGAGAGAGAGAGAGAGAGAGAGACAGAGAGAGGGGAGGGGCTAAAGAGACAGAAAGAGAGGGACAGAGAGAGAGAGAGAGACAGACAGACACACAGACAGAGAAAGAGAGAAACAGAGAGAGAGAGAGACATGGAGACACACAGAGAGAGAGAGACAGAGACACCACAGAGAGACGGTAAGCCGGGGGACAAAGTCTCCAAACTAAAGAACAGAAAATGCGATTACAGGAGGACCAACAGAAGAAGAAGAAGAATAAGACGAACGAACGAACGGACGGACGAACGGACGGAAGGCTTTTAGGAAAATGAAGACATCCCCCACAACCGCAACCACACAACGTCAGTCACACACACGACATGCAAGACTGCAGAGCACAGACCTCTGACTTTCATCAAAAAGTGTAGCACCGGTGTTAAGCCTCAAACAACCCCCCCCCCCACCCCTTCTCTTTTACCCCCTTCTTCTCCCACCTGGGCTAGCGTCGAACGACACCTGGTGGATAACAAATAATAAAGAATGGTAACTCTCTTCATACACAGTTCTTAATTTCTTGCAAACACGTAATATTTGAATGTCAGTCTTAAAACCGTTTTAAACCAAAACTTTCACCGGAAGTTCTTGTGAATGTTTTTTTTTTTTCTTTTCTAAATTAATTATTTTTTTTATTAACAGTTTCAAGATGCTGTTTGTTAATGCAGATGGTTTGATGCGTAGTCCAATAGAGCATTTATTGTAGGCGTCATAGTTGTTCGATGTTAGCGTTTCCATCCATTTTTTCCCCAGCCTTGTCTCTTCCTACCCCCCTCCCCCACCCCCAAACCCCCACCAGACACACACTTATTCCCCCACTCCCCCCCCTCATATAATCTCCCCCTCTTTCCCTCCCTCCGCTTTTTTTTTCTCTCTCTCTCTCGTCTGATATCACAACGTGGAAAGACGTTAAACTGAAGACTACTATACTATACTTCCTACACATGGTACACAACTTCCAGTTAATGCTGCACATGCCACCGATTCAGCTAGCACATAGGCTAAAAAAATGTACATTGGAACAACGCCCCCCCCACCCCCCCACACACACACACACATTCGTCTAATATCACTTACAGTGAAAAGACGTAAAACTAATTAACGAACAAACGAACACACACACACACACACACGCATATATGTGTATATGTATATATATATATATATATATATATATATATATATATATATATGCATACATATATATTTCTGTATGTATATACATACATATATATATATATATATATATAGAGAGAGAGAGAGAGAGAGAGAGAGAGAGAGAGAGAGACACACACACAGAGAGACACACAGAGAGAGAGAGAGAGAGACAGAGAGAGAGAGAGAGAGAGAGAGAGGCAGACAAACAGACAGACAGACAGACAGACAGAGTAAGAGATTGACTGACTGACTTGCTGGCTAGCTGATGTACTCAGTTTTGCCGTGAGCCGATCTTTCACAGGGCAACAAGAGATCACATTGTCGCCAACAGAAACATGTCTGTATTAAAGGACCGTGAAAACCTCCCGGCGGTCACCCCATCACATTTTTCTGTGCATTCTCTCATCAATGCATTCGGTTGACATGTGCATTCTGTGTATCTACTTGTGTGAGTATTCGCTTGTGTGTGTATTCGCTTTTCTGCGCATGTGGAGTGAGGTAACGGGTCCGCCTAGGAAGCGAGAGAATCTGAGCGCGCTGGTTCGAATCACAGCTCAGCCGCCGATGTTTTCTCCCCCTCCACTAGACCTTGAGTGGTGGTCTGGGCGCTAGTCATTCAATGAGACGATAAACCGAGGCCCCGTGTGCAGCATGCACTTAGCACACGTAAAAGAACCCACGGCAACAAAAGGGTTGTTCCTAGCAAACTTCTGTAGAAAAATCCACTTCGATAGGAAAAAAAAGGAAAAAAAAGGGCGGCGTTGTAGTGTAGCGACGCGCTCTCCCTGGGGAGAAATCTGTTGTGATAAAAAGAAATACAAATACAAATTCGCTTGTCTATGTATTCACCTGTCTGTGCATTCGCTTGTCTGTGTATTCGCTTGTCTGCGAATTCGCTTGTCTGTGCATTCGGTTGTCTGTGCATTCGCTTGTCTGTGCATTCGCTTGTCTGTGCATTCGCTTGTCTGTGTATTCGCTTGTCTGTGCATTCGCTCGTCTATGTATTCGCTTGTCTATGTATTCGCCTGTCTGTGCATTCGCTCGTCTATGTATTCGCTTGTCTATGTATTCGCCTGTCTGTGCATTCGTTTGTCTATGTATTCGCCTGTCTGTGCATTCGCTTGTCTATGTATTCGCTTGTCTATGCATTCGCCTGTCTGTGTATTCGCTTGTCTGTGCATTCGCCAATCAGTGCTTTTATTTAATTTTTTTTTTTTTTTGCTGCCCCGTCAACTGCACTGTTTGAGTGGCATCGCTCTCTCGCCGCTCATTCGGAGTCCCCCAAACACAGCCACACCCGGGTTCGTCTGTCACACTCCCAACGTCACAGTCCGCATGGAACCATCGATGTTAGGTCGCCAGGAGGCCACACACCAGAGGAGACCATGCACTGCTGCTGAGTCACTTCGGTGGTGTTCAGTGGTGCCTGTTCTGATTTGACGTACTTAGGACACCGCCTACTAACCCCCCCCCCCCCCCCCTACTGACGACAATAATGGCTTAGTCGCGGAGCCAGACTGAGTGAGCGTCCCTCCCAGAGTGGAGACCGCCACCACGTACCTCCAACAGCCCCCCATGAATCTGCCGACACTGAGGGCATTGACAGGACTCACCCCAAGCACGGAAGTGGAGGGGTATCGAAACTGACGTCACCACGACAGCAGGGCATGAAAGGCCACATTTTTGTTTCTATTGGTAATGATGAAGGAGGAGGAGGATGACGACGATGATGATGACGATGTGGCTATGGAGGTCCATTTTGGTTTGAGACTTCGTGACACGGCTGTACCCTACGCTTCCTGTCATAAGGATATCCCGGCGTCAACCAGGCCCGAGAGATACAGACACTTGCAGTGTTGGTCAGGTAATTAGAGCAACACACCCAAAGACGCATCCGCGAAGTGGATGACACTCGACTGTGTGGTCCCAGTCTCCCCGTTTAAGTCCATAGCACACTCAACTCTGGGTAGGAGCCGGCCGCGGGCCGAAAAACCCACCTCCGCTGGGAATCGAACCCGCGTCCTCCCAGCCTGTGTGCTTTGACATATTATGTGCATTCGCTTGTCTGTCATCTTGAATGATGGCATTTGGTCCAGTGGTTCGTGAAGCGGGGAGAACAACAGGGTGCAGAATTTTCATTCATCAATGTACCATAGGGACTGTCGGGTCAGATTGCCCTGGGGAGTTGGGGGATTAAACCTGATCCCCCCCCCCCCCCCCCAGCCCCCCAACCTCCCCCTGACCATAACAGATCCGCCGGCATAACAATTACGTTTCTACACAACTCCATCAACGAATCGTTCACCTAGAACGACGGGTGCAATAGCCGAGTGGTAACAGCGTTGGACTTTCAATCTGAGGGTCCCGAGATCGAATCTCGACAACGGCGCTTGGTAGACAAAGGCTGGAGATTTCTCCGATGTCGGTGAGTATTGACAGGGGAGACGGGGAGTGGAAAACGAACTGTAAAGCGCTTTGAGCAGTATTTCTGGAGAAACGCGCGATATAAATGTCCATTACTATTATTATTATTATTGTTATTATCATCATCATTATTATTTTTATTATTATTATTATTATCATCATCATTCTCATTGTTATGAATCCCGTGTGCAGCATGCACTCAGTGCACGTAAAAGCAACAACAACAGCAACAAAAAACCGACAACAAAAAAAGTTGTCCCTTGCAAAATTTTGTTGGAAAAAAACAACAACACCAAACTATTTTGATAGGAAAAAAACAAATACACTTGCTGTCAAAAAGAAAAGAAAAGAAAAGAAAAAGAAAGAATGTGGCACTCTCACTGTATCGACGCGGACTCCCTGGGGGAAAGCACTGGAATTTCACGCAGAGAAATCTGTTGTGACAACAAGAGTAATGCAATGCAATGTACTGCAGTCGGGGTCTCCAAAAATCCTTGCGAAGTGAAGCGGGATTCATTTGAAAACGGCACGCTTGCCCAGTGGTCTTCAGGTCTGACCCCCACCTCTAGGAATAACGGAACAAAGTCCCAAACCCCGAACAACTTGACCGCAAGGGCTTTTTTTTTCTGCCAGTAGGTCGTCAACACTTTCACTGCCAAAACTCGCATTTATGCAGCAGCTAGGTAGAGGACCCATATCACTGAAGTGTGACCAGATCATGGGTCTGTTATCCATGAAACCTACTGCTCTTTATGTTCGGTGGTAGGATAGGTCATTATTTCTACTTATCACAGGGGAGGGGGTGGGGATTCCCAGCTGTTATCAGACACCATATTTTGTGTGTTTATTGCACAAGGGAATTTTTCACTCTGAATTGACTGGCGGTGAAAGGGTTAAACTCCACTTGCAGCCACTGTAGTCGCATCCAGCGTTGGTGTACATTGATGATGATGGTGAAGATATGGATACCTGAACAACACCTATCCTCGGTCGAAGACCAAGCTCTAAGCTCTTAACAAACACACAGCCATTTGCACAACAGGCTGCCTACCAGGGTGGAGCCGACTGTAGGCAGCCATACTCCGTTTTCGAGGGTGTGCATGCTGGGTATGTCCTTGTTTCCATAACCCACCGAACCCCTGACATTGATCATAGGATCTTTAATATGCGTATTTTGGTCTTCTGCGTGCGTATAATACACACGAAGGGAGTTCAGGCACTAAGCAGGTCTGCACATATGTTGACATGGGGGATGGGAAAAATTTCCCACCCTTTATCCAGCAGTGTGTGAACCACCGGGTTATGTGAGCTCTCCTGAGGACCGGAGTTGAGAAGTGAACAAACTGCTGGTCATTTGGAATGAACGTTGGCTCCTTACGTGAGGGACTGCTGATCACCTGGCCCCTAACTGCTGCTGGTCAGGCATCTGCTTGGCAGACGTGGTGTAGCGTATATGGATTTGTCCGAACGCAGTGACGCCTCCTCGAGCTACTGAAACTGAAACTGGCCCCGAACGTTGACGTTTTTAGCAGGCCCCCAGATCCGCTGGCAGTTTCAGTTTCAGTTTCTCAAAGAGTAAATATTATTATTAATAGTAGTAGTCCTTTTTATGTATTTATCTATTATTCATTTATTTATTTACTTATTTCTTTTTATTCTATTTTATTTATTTTATTTTTTATTTATTCTTTATTTTATTTACTTAATTATTTATTTATTTTATATGCCATTCTGCCACCTTGCTGGTCTCTGCAAGTAGAAAGCCCGCAGCATATGGCACTGGGGACAACCAGACGATCCTGTCTTTGCGTTGTCACTTGGGGTCGACCAGGTCTCGGAGCCTCTGCTGTCAGCTGGGTTAACTCGCTCAGTACGGCCAGTCCTCTCTTCTCCTCTACACAGACCCCTCGGATGTCCAGTGGGTGTCTGAATGACCCAACCTTCAGCTTCCGTCGTCAGAATTGTGGTATTCTTTGTCAACATTCACCTCTTCAGTATAAGAGCCTTCCGCTTGCAATATTTTGATGATGGTAATTGGGGTGAAACGCTGTTAACGTCGTCTCTTTCGCCGTTTGTATGGAGAGAGTTAAAAAAAAAAAGGACGTTCAACTTGAGGATAACAAGACCCCTTCCACCCCCCCTCCCCAACACATACACTACCATACCACCACCAGACAGCCGGGTTATACCGTGATCTTCTCCCCCCCCCGCCCCCCCACACACACCCACCCCATCCTGGTTCCCCACCTCAGAAAATGGGAATTAACGTGAACACGTCTGAAAACCAAACATCTTCAGGAAACGCGGGGCTAGCCATTAACCTAGCTTAAGACACCGAGGGGGGAATTGGAACAGACATGTGCAGTGGTCTCAAAGCTGGGAAATTTACGTATCGGCCAGACCACTTGACTTCGTTAACTCACTCAGTACAGCCAGTCCTCTCTTCTCCTCTACACAGACCCCTCGGATGTCCAGTGGGCGTCTGAATGACCCAACCTGTAGCTTCCGTCGTCAGAATTGTGGTATTCTTTGTCAACATTCACGTCTTCAGTATAAGAGCCTTCCGCTTGCAATATTTTGATGATGGTAATTGGGGTGAAACGCTGTTAACGTCGTCTCTTTCGCCGTTCGTATGGAAAGAGTTAACCGTCACAGCAGTCCGTGGGCTGTGTTCATTGACGCAATCCCGCTTCAGACTTGTTGAGAAAAGTGCGGAGAGAAAATAGGGTGCTGGCTCGAAGATGACCCCCCCCCCTTTTTTTTTTCCTTTTCTTTTTAACCCTTTAACCGCCAGTCAATTTAGAGAGCAAAATTCACTTGTGCTATGAACACAGAAAATATGGTGTCTAAGAATAGCTGGGGATTCCCTCTGCGATGTGTAGAAAATATGGCCTGTCCTACCACCGAACATTAAGAGCTGTAGGTTCGTGGGATAACAGACCCATGATCTGGTTACCTTTCTGTGACATGTGTCCTCTACCTAGCTTGTGTATAAATGCGAGTTTGGCGGTGAAAGGGTTAAAGAGTTGTTGTGAACAGGTCCTGTGAATGTGATTTCTATAAATCTTGTCTGAAAGGAAAAAAAACAACAACAACAAACAAACTTGTTGAGGAAATTCGGGAAGAAAAATAGGAGTGGTGACTGAAAAATGACCTGTCTGATCGAGTTGTGGCTCGATACGTCGCCTCTTTATCTCATGCAAGTCGATTTTGTTTTAAAAAAAAAAAGATTCTTTTAGTCTGGCTGTTACAGAGTTGTGTACACTCCGTGTGTTTGTCAGTGTGAATTATAGAAATCTTGCCTTCTTCTTTTTCTTCGTTCGTGGACTGCGACTTCCACGTTCATCCCGAACACACGAGTGAGCTGTTACCTGTATGGCCATTTCTACCCCCACCATATAAGCAGCCACACTCCGCTTTCAGGGAGTGAAAGGGTTTGGCAGTGAAAGGGTTTGGCAGTGAAAGGGCAGTGAAAGGATTTGGCAGTAAAATGATTTGGCAGTGAAAGGGTTTGGCAGTGAAAGAGCAGTGAAAGGATTTGGCAGTGAAAGGGCAGTGAAAGGATTTGGCAGTGAAAGGATATGGCAGTGAAAGGATTTGGCAGTGAAAGGATTTGGCAATGAAAGGGCAGTGAAAGGGTTTGGCAGTGAAAGGGTTTGGCAGTGAAAGGGTTTGGCAGTGAAAGGGCAGTGAAAGGGTTTGGCAGTGAAAGGGCAGTGAAAGGGTTTGGCAGTGAAAGGATTTGGCAGTGAAAGGATTTGGCAGTGAAAGGGTTTGGCAGTGAAAGAGCAGTGAAAGGATTTGGCAGTGAAAGGGCAGTGAAAGGATTTGGCAGTGAAAGGATTTGGCAGTGAAAGGATATGGCAGTGAAAGGATTTGGCAGTGAAAGGATTTGGCAATGAAAGGATATGGCAGTGAAAGGGTTTGGCAATGAAAGGATATGGCAGTGAAAGGATTTGGCAGTGAAAGGGTTTGGCAGTGAAAGGGTTTGGAAAGGGTTTGGCAGTGAAAGGGTTTGGCAGTGAAAGGGTTTGGCAGTGAAAGGGCAGTGAAAGGGTTTGGCAGTGAAAGGGTTTGGCAGTGAAAGGGTTTGGCAGTGAAAGGATTTGGCAGTGAAAGGGCAGTGAAAGGGTTTGGCAGTGAAAGGGTATGGCAGTGAAAGGGTTTGGCAGTGAAAGGGTTTGGCAGTGAAAGGGTTTGGCAGTGAAAGGGTTTGGCAGTGAAAGGGTTTGGAAAGGGTTTGGCAGTGAAAGGGTTTGGCAGTGAAAGGGTTTGGCAGTGAAACGATTTGGCAGTGAAAGAGCTTGGTAGTGAAAGGGTATGGCAGTGAAAGGGTTTGGCAGTGAAAGGGTTTGGCAGTGAAAGGATCTGCCAGTGAAAGGGTTTGGCAGTGAAAGGGTTTGGCAGTGAAAGGATCTGCCAGTGAAAGGGTTTGGCAGTGAAAGGGTTTGGCAGTGAAAGGGTTTGGTAGTGAAAGGGTTTGGCAGTGAAAGGGCAGTGAAAGGATTTGGCAGTGAAAGGGCAGTGAAAGGATTTGGCAGTGAAAGGGTTTGGCAATGAAAGGATATGGCAGTGAAAGGATTTGGCAATGAAAGGATATGGCAGTGAAAGGGTTTGGCAGTGAAAGGGCAGTGAAAGGGTTTGGCAGTGAAAGGGTTTGGCAGTGAAAGGGTTTGGCAGTGAAAGGGTTTGGCAGTGAAAGGGCTTGGCAGTGAAAGGGCAGTGAAAGGGTTTGGCAGTGAAAGGGTAGTGAAAGGATTTGGCAGTGAAAGGGTTTAGCAGTGAAAGGGTTTGGCAGTGAAAGGGTTTAGCAGTGAAAGGGTTTGGCAGTGAAAGGGTTTAGCAGTGAAAGGGTTTGACAGTGAAAGGGTTTGGCAGTGAAAGGGCAGTGAAAGGATTTGACAGTGAAAGGGCAGTGAAAGGATTTGGCAGTGAAAGGATTTGGCAGTGAAAGGGTTTGGCAGTGAAAGGGCAGTGAAAGGGTTTGGCAGTGAAAGGGCAGTGAAAGGGCAGTGAAAGGGTTTGGCAGTGAAAGGATTTGGCAGTGAAAGGGTTTGGCAGTGAAAGGATTTGGCAGTGAAAGGGCAGTGAAAGGGTTTGGCAGTGAAAGGATTTGGCAGTGAAAGGGCAGTGAAAGGGTTTGGCAGTGAAAGGGTTTGACAGTGAAAGGGCAGTGAAAGGGTTTGGCAGTGAAAGGATTTGGCAGTGAAAGGGTTTGGCAGTGAAAGGGCAGTGAAAGGGTTTGGCAGTGAAAGGGTTTGGAAAGGGTTTGGCAGTGAAAGGGTTTGGCAGTGAAAGGGTTTGGCAGTGAAAGGATTTGGCAGTGAAAGGGTTTGGCAGTGAAAGGGCAGTGAAAGGGTTTGGCAGTGAAAGGGCAGTGAAAGGGTTTGGCAGTGAAAGGGTTTGGCAGTGAAAGGGTTTGGCAGTGAAACGATTTGGCAGTGAAACGATTTGGCAGTGAAAGGGTTTTCAACGTCTGGTGGAGACGGCCGAGGCAGAAAATGACGACAGGTTCAAGTAAGACTCAAACCATGAACACAAATCTAAGAACTACTGTCCTTGGAGGAGGAGGAACATTATATTGTCCACTGGGGCCAACACACTCAACCACCACCACCACCACCCTCCACCTCCTTCTCACTCACTCCATCTTCCACCCATCCACCCACTCTCACCCACCCACCACCCCACTCCCACACACCACCACCACCACCACCTTTCTTCACCCCCGAGGCCCGTTTCCAGTCAGACTGGCAGCGACTGTCTATTGGGGTCGGGGGTGTGTGGGGCGTGGGAGGGGTGGGGGGTAGGGGGGAGCGTCTATGGGTCTCCCTCCCCCCCCTCTCTTCCTCCCTCATCCTCCGCTGTAATTCGACTGGTCGTATCACAAGAGAGAATCAATCCAATTACTGGACAGCAGCGAGGAAAACAGTGCACGGAGTGTGACCAGACATATCACCACCACCACCACAAGCACCGGAAAAAAAAAGAAAAAAAAAGAAAAAGAAAAAAAAACTAGTCAGGAGGAAACTGTCTCTCGTGTTAGTTCGCATCTTTGCTCAACACTTTCTTTCCCCCACCCCCATACTCCACCCCCCCAACCCTCCAAGCCCCCACCCCCTCCCCCATTCCCAACCCGCCTCACCGCTGTCGGTATACTCTTCCTACCGCCGCTACTCTTCTTCTTCTTCCTCCTTCTCTCCCTCCTTCTTCTCCTTACTCCTTTACCTACCACCAGCCACACACCGAATACAGTCAGGATGAAGTGTTTGTGTATCGCATCACTGCTCCACCCCACCCTTCCTTTCTCCAGCTCCGCACCTACCTCTTCCCCACCACCATCACCACCCTTACACTTTTTGACGGCTAACTACCCTTCTTCTTTCTCCTCCTCCCCCTTCTTCCTTCTCCTCCTCCCCCTTCTTCCTTCTCCTTCCCCCCATCCACCTCCTCCACTTCTTCCTCATCCTCCTATTTCTCCTCCTTCCCCCTTCTTCTTTCTCCTCCTCCCCCCTTCTTCCTCCTCCTCTTCTTCCTTCTCCTCCTCCACCTTCTTCCTTCTCCTCCCCCACTTCTTTTTCATCCTCCTATTTCTCTGCCTCCTCCTTCCCACCCCCTTCATCTCTTTATTATCCTCTAGCTTCTTCCCCTTCCCCCTCCTCCTCCTCCACGTCTTCCTCCTCCTTCCCACCCCCTTCATCTCTTTATTATCCTCTACCTTCTTCCCCTTCCCCCTCCTCCTCCTCCTCCACGTCTTCCTCCTTCTCTACCTCCTCCTTCCCACCCCCTTCATCTCTTTATCATCCTCTACCTTCTTCCCCTTCCCCCTCCTCCTCCACGTCTTCCTCCTTCTCTACCTCCTCCTTCCCACCCCCTTCATCTCTTTATTATCCTCTACCTTCTTCCCCTTCCCCCTCCTCCTCCACGTCTTCCTCCTTCTCTACCTCCTCCTTCCCACCCCCTTCATCTCTTTATTATCCTCTACCTTCTTCCCCTTCCCCCTCCTCCTCCACGTCTTCCTCCTTCTCTACCTCCTCCTTCCCACCCCCTTCATCTCTTTATTATCCTCTACCTTCTTCCCCTTCCCACTCCTCCTCCTCCTCCACGTCTTCCTCCTTCTCTACCTCCTCCTTCCCACCCCCCACCTTCCTCTTCTCTTTCTCATCATCTATCTCCGTCATCCTCCTTCACCTCTACCTCCTTCTCTTCCACATCCTCCCTCTTCTTCCTCCTCCTTCTCCGCCTTTTTATCTTTTTCTTCCTTCCTCCTCCTCTTCTTCCTCAACATTTTATCGCCTACTTACCTTCTTCCTTCTCTTCCTCCTCCTCCGTCACCGCCATCTTCTTCCTCCTCCTCATTCACCGCCTTCCTCCTCCTCTTCCTCCTCCTCTTCCTCCTCATTCACCGCCTTCCTCCTCCTCTTCATCCTCCTCCTCCTCATTCACCGCCTTCCTCGTCCTCTTCCTCCTCCTCCTCATTCACCGTCTTCCTCCTCCTCCTCCTCCTCATTCACCGCCTTCCTCCTCCTCTTCCTCCTCATTCACTGCCTTCCTCCTCCTCTTCCTCCTCATTCACTGCCTTCTTCCTCCACTTCCTCCTCCTCATTCACTGCCTTCTTCCTCCTCCTCCTCATTCACCGCCTTCCTCCTCCTCTTCCTCCTCCTCCTCATTCACTGCCTTCCTCCTCCTCTTCCTCCTCCTCCTCATTCACTGCCTTCTTCCTCCACTTCCTCCTCCTTCACCACCTTCTTTCTCCTCTTCCTCCTCATTCATTGCCTTCTTCCTCCACTTCCTCCTCCTCTTCTTCCTCCTCCTCCTCCTCCTTCACCGCCTTCTTATCTTCTTCCTCCTCAGTCTATCACCGTCCCTCTCGAGTTTGTGGGGTCTGTGCAGTAGCTGGATTGTCGGCCTTGATGGGACCTGACCATTTCTGGTCCAGGCAGTGATGGGGCAGACGAGTGGGACGTGCCGATGACAGTGAGAGCTGAGGGCAGGGACCCCCCCATTGATGTGGAGCTCTGAAGTGCTTCACCAAAAACACAGACTGTCACGAAGTACTAAACGAAAGATCACAACCCCGTTGTATGTTTTTTTTTCTCCATGGGGGGGCTGAGTTATCTTTTTTTTTGTCTTTTTTTTTTTTTTTTTTTCAGAGAACTTGTACCCCGGGTCAGGATGCCATAGGCTTCAGTTTCGTATATAGAGAGGATGTGTATCACCACTGCAGGTCTATATTGTACAGTTGTAATGTAATCAACCTCTTTTGTGTCTTTTCAATTTCATTCGCTTTCTCTAGTTCTTCACCACACTATCTTTCTGATCTCCTCGCTGTTTATATTTCAGCAATGCAAATACGTTCATCATCGACAATCACATTCTCCATACATCCTTTGTTAACAACAGAAGAATAGAATAGAACAGAATAGAATAGAATAGAAGAGAAGAGAATAAAATAGAATATGTCTTTATTACCAAGTGTACCTAAAACCCTCTTGGCCGAGAGAGTGGGGATGTACCTGGGCAAGACACTCTCCACTATAATCAAATTCTAGCCCAAATAGTCGGAACAGTAGTTGCCTCCTCTGTTGTTCTGATGGTCGTAGTCGGACACGACTGACTATCATATATATATATATATATATATATATGGGGGTCACAAGGAATATTGGATATAAGACGAATTCCTTTGGTCAAAGATCCTTTGAATTCACCGCTCCCGTCCAGTGGAACTCCTTGCCATGTGAACCGAGACATTCCTAGTCCATTGCCACCTTCAAAACCACCCCCAAGACTCATCTGTTTAAAAAAAACAAAAAAACTGCCTTTAATTGATCTCCCGATGCCTGCGATAGTGTGGGGGTGTGTTCTTGCTTCCGTTTTCTGTGGGTGTTCTTGAGGTGATGTGTGCAGGGAAAGGGGAAGGAGTGGGACTGATTTTCGGGTGTTGTAACTGGGTGTTTGCTTGTTAGGGCGTTGTGATGTACGCGATTGGTTTTGAATGGTTTTTTGAATATATATAAACGGAGGGGGGCGAGGGGGGAGGGGTAGGGCGGAGGGGTGGGGGTGGGGGGTGGGGGGGGGGGAGTGGCGCTGCACTGTCGCAACTCGCTCACCTTGAGGAGAGCAGCCAGGATTTCACGCAGAGAAATCTGCAGTACAATGCAATGCAATACAATAGAATACAATACAATACAATACAAAACAATGCAACACATCCACCGCAGTGCTGTAATCAGGGTGTGTACTAATGCTGACCTGTTTAACGTCGTTGCGTTATCGATTTCGAAGCCTTAAAAAAACAAAAACAAACCAGAATAAAAAAAAAAGAAAAGAAACAGTAAGGGGAGGGGGAAGGGGGGGGGGGCGTTGGGGGGGGGGGACTTGAGGTGGGTGATTGAGTTCATTGTTTTTCTTCCACTTTTCTGATGCGCTTAATCCGATTGCAATTGTCGTGTATTTTATGGTAACATTCCAAAACATGTGTATGTGTGTGTGCGTGTGCGTGCGTGCGTGCGTGCGTGCGTGTGTGTGTGTGTGTGTGTGTGTGTGTGTGTGTGTGTGTGTGTGTGTGTGTGTGTGTGTGTGTATGTGTTTCTTTGTCTGTGTCTGTGTTGATTATCTTATCTTTTGATACGCACACCAAACGGAAGAAATAAGATGGACCAGAATCAGACTCATTTTATTATCTCAGCAGTTTGAGAAATAAAAGAGTGGTGAAGTGTGTGTGTGTGTGTGTGTGTGTGTGTGCACGCGCGCGCACGCGTGATATACATACAGATTGTATGCAGATAATTGAAGCAAGGTAAACATTCACAACTTGAAAAAAAGAAAAAAGAAAAAAAAGGACGATCCAGACGGTTTGTCCTTCAGACAAAGTCCGTGATCATGTGGTCATTGCACCGTGGATGGTCAAGACAGATAGACAGACAGACAGACACACAGACAGAGAGACCGACAGACGCTCTAATCCTTATTGGAAACCCGTCGCGCCGGCTCTTACCTGAAAACAACAGTCGGCAAATGATTCACGTACTCTGCGTTAATTGCTGCGTCCTGAGCAGACGCGAGCGATCTCTTAATACTTCTTACTTAGTACTCAGATTACACAAACCGGTTACAAAAGCCCTAATACGTTCTTACGTGCACGGGCAACATGAGCACGCAAAGTCAGACAAAGCAACGTCAGAAGGGTCATTAGAATAATGAAGACAACCAAAAAACAACCAGACAAGAGTGGAAAAGGAGCAGGAGGAGGAGGAGGATATTTGATGATGGTGATTTGCTGGTGCCTCTCGCTACGTTGTATCAAAATATCCTGTGTGTCTCGCAGGGAGACTATGGAGTTGTGCTGTGGGTGGGTGGGTGGGCGATGACTGATACAGCATCTGGGTGTGGCTAGACAGGCTAATACAGGAGTGACAGTCAACACCTTCCCCGCACTGCGCACAGGTGAAGTCTGGTGCTGGTCTGTCTGTCTGTCTGTCTCTCTCTATATATATATGTACTGTTCTTGTTTTCCTGTCAAACTCGATTTTTTTTGTGTCTACAGATCTTTGTCAATGACAACACTTTTAGTTGTCGTGGGTTCTTTTACGTGCATTAGGCGCATGCTAAACACGGGGGGCATCGGTTCATCGTCTGTGGATAATGACCAGCGTCTGGACCACCACCACCACCACAGGTTTTTTGTGAAGGGGGTGAGAAATGACATGCTGGTGTGCAGACTGGACCACAACGCACGCTCAGGTTCTCTCGCTTCACAAAGCGGACGCGTCACGACTGGGTAACTTCCTCCCACAGGCGATGGAAAGTGCTGAAGAGGCCGAATCGGATTTTCATTGGACAGTTGATGAACTCTTCTTCCAATGAAAGTAACGCTCCGCAGAGAAAAATGGTTGATAAGGGAGGGGGCGGGAAGGGGGTGGGGGTGGGGGTGGGGGTGCGGGGGGTTAATTCAGGTACAGGTACAGAATTTGGGACTTTTTTTTTAAAAAGCCTTTTTGGCTTTTCAACGCCCCTTCTTAATATAGAAATAGTTTAGGGTTGCGTACATGCGTATGAATTTTTTTAAAATGTTCCTTCATCAAAATCGAATTGTTTTATTAATGATTTAGAGTCACTGTCTAGAAGATTCTTGAAATGGTCAATAGTTATAGCTGCTTTTGTTGAATTATTCAGTGCATTCCATCCTTTAACTGCTCTAAAGCTAAAAGAAAACTTACGAATATTTGTTCTGCAAAATTTTGTGAAAAGGTTAGTATTTGAATGTCGATTTTTTTTTATATGTTTTGAAATACTCTTAAAATATTACACCTCATTTCTTTTCAAACCCCATGTGCAGAACATCGTACTAAGAAGAAGAAGAAGAAAAACCCATGACACTAAAAGTAAGAACATGCAAGGAAGAAAAATAATAATCATTATCTCAGGATCAATGCCATGAAAAAACTGACATCACATGAAATAGGATCATTTATTATAAATGCAATACTTCATAAATAATACATTTACGGACTGGCATTTGTGTGTCAAATTTGATAAATTGATATGTAATTGCCTCTCTCCTCTCTCTCTCCGTGTCTCTCTGTCCCTCTGTCTCTCTCTCTCTGTCGCTCTTTCTCTCCCTCTGTCTGTCTGTCTGTCTGTCTCTCTCCCTCTGTCTCTCTGTCCCTCTGTCTCTCTCTCTCTGTCGCTCTTTCTCTCCCTCTGTCTCTCTCTCTCTCTCTTCCCCCCCTCTCTCTCCCTCTGTCTGTGTCTGTGCCTCTCCCTCTCTCTGTCTGTCTGTCTGTCTCTCTTCTTGCCCAACAGAATAAACAAACAACAATGAGAGAAAAAAAAAGTCCAGGAAAACACAACAGCCTTGGTTTTCCGTCCCAGATTCTCCACGATTAAATGAGGTGTCCTCCTGTCGTTCACAGTTATGTCCCATTCTTTCTCGGAAAGCCCACGCATTAAAAAAAACACAGAACACAACATCACATCCAAATTCCGCGTAAGATCTGGACCACGAGCCGACTCAAGACGATAATGATGTTGAGAAATCTGGGACAGACAGGACTGACACGAAAACGATTACTTCACGGTTATGGTTTAGCGCTGGTATGGCTCTTTTGCAGTCGGCTGGGCTTTAAGCCTAAACAATAAAACCTTCACGGGGCGGGGGCGGTGGTGGTGGTGGTGGGTTAGGGGAGTGGGATTGGGGGTGGGGAATGCGGGGGAGGGGGGAGGGGGTAAGGGGTGGAGGGAAGCCATTGGTCTGATTCCGGTTACGTGATTGACTGTTCGGCCGCTTGTAACATCCGAAAAAAAAACACAAAAAAAACCACAGCTTCCAGTTTGAGATATATTTTCAGTTGAAACATTGTGCCTCACACACACACACACACACAGATAGAAAGAGAGAAAGAAAGAAAGAAAGAAAGAAAGAGAAAGAAAAGATATAGAAAAGAAGAGAGAACACAAGAACAAAGGAAAAAAGAGAGAAGACATCAGAGGCTGACTGGCTTACACTGGCATCACAGCCCGCCAGAAGCAGAGTAACAGAACGGCATTACAAGCAGGACCCGTCATCATCCTCCCCTTTGGAAACAACAATCTCATCAGTCATCAGCTCCAGTATCATTCACACGGGGGAGGGGGCAGGGAGGGGAGGTGGGGGAGGGGGGGGGGGGGGGGGGGGTTAGTTGGGGTGGTTTTTTTTTATGCGCTTTTGACACACTTCTTGTTTTCCCCCCGTTTCTCGTTTCAGCTGAAAATAGTTCCTCTTGCAGCAAAAAACCGGAAATGACCGAAACAACGGGAGGTAAAAATGTACATCCTTCCCCCTCCCACATCTTCTCAATGGACAGAGGTATTTGTGAAAGACATCTTTGACATGAACCGAATTCAGTTAAAATAACAACAACAAAAAACAACAACACAGTTTTAAAAGCAGATTTCTGATAAAGATCTGGCGCAAAATACTCAGAGAAGCTGGAAAATCTCATGAATGATTTTCAGCATGAATACTATAATTCTTGAAAACAACATAAAAAAACAAACAAAAAAACCCCCCCAAAAAACAAACAAACAAACAAAAAACAACAACAAACAAACAAAAAAAACACAAAAACAACAACAACAACAACAACAAAAAAGAAACACACCAAAGAAAACCCACTCCCACCATATTTAAACCTTTTGCCTTTATGTTTCCTTTTTTTTTGTTGTTGTTGAACGTTTCCTGTTCTATTCAAGCAACAAAGAGCTAGCTAGCCATGACACTGGCCTTCGCAACGAGCTGTAAGAGGTTTAAGAAAATTAAGGGTCAGCACCGTTTCACACTTTCACATTTGTGATGATGTCTGGTCTTCGTCGTTCTTGTTTCTTTTAATAATAATAATAATAATGGTATTTATATAGCGCTGGATCTTGTGCAGAGACAAATCAAAGCGCTTTCGCACCAGTCATTCACACGCATGCATAACTCTACTACTGCAGAAACTAAAGACAAGGAAGGGCAGGCAAGGGAGGCTATTTTGGGAAGAGGTGGGTTTTAAGGCCAGACTTGAAAGAGCTGAGTGTGGAGACTTGACGAAGCGAAAAAGGAAGTTCATTCCAATCGCAAGGTCCAGAAACAGAGAAAGAACGGCGGCCAATAGTCGAGTGTTTGAATCTGGGTATGCGTAAACAGAGTGGATCCGAGGCCGATCGTAGTGAGCGAGATGCGAGTGTAGAGGTGAAGGCAGCCGCAGAGATAGGAAGGGGCAGTTTTGTGAATGCATCTATAACATAGATGGTATCAAGTGGTAAGTAAAGGTATAGCTGTGAGAAATACCTTGTCTTGTAGATGTAGCAGTGTTAACAAAAGTGGTAAGTAAAGGTATATCTGTGAGAAATACCTTGTCTTGTAAGATGTAGCAGTGTTAACAAAAGTGGTAAGTAAAGGTATATCTGTGAGAAATACCTTGTCTTGTAGATGTAGCAGTGTTAACAAAAGTGGTAAGTAAAGGTATATCTGTGAGAAATACCTTGTCTTGCAGATGTAGCAGTGTTAACAAAAGTGGTAAGTAAAGGTATATCTGTGAGAAATACCTTGTCTTGCAGATGTAGCAGTGTTAACAAAAGTGGTAAGTAAAGGTATATCTGTGAGAAATACCTTGTCTTGTAAGATGTAGCAGTGTTAACAAAAGTGGTAAGTAAAGGTATATCTGTGAGAAATACCTTGTCTTGTAGATGTAGCAGTGTTAACAAAAGTGGTAAATAAAGGTATATCTGTGAGAAATACCTTGTCTTGTAGATGTAGCAGTGTTAACAAAAGTGGTAAGTAAAGGTATATCTGTGAGAAATACCTGGTCTTGTAGATGGAGCAGTGTTAACAAAAGTAGTAAGTAAAGGTATATCTGTGAGAAATACCTTGTCTTGTAAGATGTAGCAGTGTTAACAAAAGTGGTAAGTAAAGGTATATCTGTGAGAAATACCTTGTCTTGTAGATGTAGCAGTGTTAACAAAAGTGGTAAGTAAAGGTATATCTGTGAGAAATACCTTGTCTTGTAGATGTAGCAGTGTTAACAAAAGTGGTAAGTAAAGGTATATCTGTGAGAAATACCTTGTCTTGTAGATGTAGCAGTGTTAACAAAAGTGGTAAGTAAAGGTATATCTGTGAGAAATACCTTGTCTTGTAGATGTAGCAGTGTTAACAAAAGTGGTAAGTAAAGGTATATCTGTGAGAAATACCTTGTCTTGCAGATGTAGCAGTGTTAACAAAAGTGGTAAGTAAAGGTATATCTGTGAGAAATACCTTGTCTTGTAGATGTAGCAGTGTTAACAAAAGTGGTAAGTAAAGGTATATCTGTGAGAAATACCTTGTCTTGCAGATGTAGCAGTGTTAACAAAAGTGGTAAGTAAAGGTATATCTGTGAGAAATACCTTGTCTTGTAGATGTAGCAGTGTTAACAAAATTATTATTGTTGTGTCGTTATCGTTAATGTTGTTATTGTTATTGTTGTCACAAGGACAGATTGGAAGACTGGGCGATGCCTAAAATCTTTATCCTTGAGTAATAAAGTTTTTGAATCTTGAATCTTTTTGAATCTTAACTGGGCTTCATTTACACCATAAAAAAGGTCATTAATCAAACATCTGTCATCACGATTTTCAGGTCAGAAGACAATAAGAGGAAACCTTGGTATCAACCTTCAACAAGAATAGAAATATTTTTCTGATAAAAGCCGCCATCATCGAAACATTTTCATGTCTGCTTTTTTTTGTACTTCATAGCGTTGTATGTCGCGAAACAAGAGACAGTGAAAGACATGACATTCAGGCCAAGAATAAGTTTGTAAAGTAAAGGTGTATCTGTGAGAAGTTAAGAACCCGA
Organism: Babylonia areolata; assembly: GCF_041734735.1. Lineage (NCBI taxonomy): Eukaryota > Metazoa > Mollusca > Gastropoda > Neogastropoda > Buccinidae > Babylonia > Babylonia areolata. Next base: position 34,703,423 of record NC_134904.1, on the reverse strand, counting down.
CAACTGTCTCACTGTATAAAGCAAAGCGATAACGTTGCTTGTCACGAAACAGAGATAGTGAAAGACATGACATGGTCTTTCTGAATGGCCAAGAATAAGTTTGTAAAGTAAAGGTATATCTGTGAGAAGCTAAGTACCCGACAACTGTCTCACTGTATACAGCAAAGCGATAACGTTGCTTGTCGCGAAAAAGAGAAAATGATAAAATTGACATGGTCTTTCTGAATGGCCAGGAATCAAGTGGTAAGTAAAGGTATATCTGTGAGAAGTACCCTGTCTCACTTCAGTTTCAGTTTCACTGAGTATAGCAAACCGATAAAATTGTCGCGATAACAGTGATACACTTGACATGGTCTTTCTGAATGGCCAGGAATCAAGAGGTAAGTAAAGGTATATCTGTGAGAAGTTAAGAACCGGACAACTGTCTCACTGTATAAAGCAAAGCGATAACGTTGCTTGTCACGAAACAGAGATAGTGAAAGACATGACATGGTCTTTCTGAATGGCCAGGAATCAAGTGGTAAGTAAAGGTATATCTGTGAGAAGTACCCTGTCTCACTGAGTAAAACAAACCGAAAACGCTGTATGTGGCGAAACAAGCGAAAGTGATACACTTGACATGGTCTTTCTGATGGCAAGGAATTGGGTAGTATGTAAAGAGAAGAGAGGGGCAGACACAGAGAGACAGAGCAAATGAAAAGATCCCGGAGCAAAGTGACTTGACCTGCTACGTTCAGGTAAAGAAAGCAGTAAAAAGAAACCTATTGTAAGTAAAGGTATATCTGTGAGAAGTTAAGAACCGGACAACTGTCTCACTGTATAAAGCAAAGTGATTACGTTGCTTGTCATGAAAAAGAGAAAGTGATAGAATTGACATTGTTTTTTCTGAATTGCCAGGAATCAAGTGGAAAGAAAAGGTATATCTGTGAGAAATACCCTGTCTCACTTCAGTTTCAGTTTCACTGAGTATAGCAAACCGATAAAATTGTCGCGATAACAGTGATACACTTGACATGGTCTTTCTGAATGGCCAGGAATCAAATGGTAAGTAAAGGTATATCTGTGAGAAGTACCCTGTTTCACTGAGTAAAGCAAACCGAAAACGTTGTATGTGGCGAAACAAGCGAAAGTGATACACTTGACATGGTCTTTCTGATGGCAAGGAATTGGGTAGTATGTAAAGAGAAGAGAGGGGCAGACACAGAGAGACAGAGCAAATGAAAAGATCCCGGAGCAAAGTGACTTGACCTGCTACGTTCAGGTAAAGAAAACAGTAAAAAGAAACCTATTGTAAGTAAAGGTATATCTGTGAGAAGTTAAGAACCGGACAACTGTCTCACTGTATACAGCAAAGCGATAACGTTGCTTGTCGCGAAAAAGAGAAAGTGATAAAATTGACATGGTCTTTCTGAATGGCCAGGAATCAAATGGTAAGTAAAGGTATATCTGTGAGAAGTACCCTGTCTCACTGAGTAAAACAAACCGAAAACGCTTTATGTGGCGAAACAAGCGAAAGTGATACACTTGACATGGTCTTTCTGAATGGCCAGGAATCAAGTGGAAAGAAAAGGTATATCTGTGAGAAATACCCTGTCTCACTTCAGTTTCAGTTTCACTGAGTATAGCAAACCGATAAAATTGTCGCGATAACAGTGATACACTTGACATGGTCTTTCTGAATGGCCAGGAATCAAATGGTAAGTAAAGGTATATCTGTGAGAAGTACCCTGTCTCACTGAGTAAAACAAACCGAAAACGCTGTATGTGGCGAAACAA
>NC_134904.1:34691647-34696647 GCF_041734735.1 Babylonia areolata | reverse complement strand
CATCCCTACACCTTATTGTGTGCTCTCTGCTAAGGGAAAATCATCCAATGGAAACTTATAAAGTTTGTAACATTGCTTTAACAAGCAGTCTCCATACAGGATAACTTATTAATAAACTGGGCCAAGTAATTTGAGGAAGTGACTGGGTTTTGTTCCAATGTACCTTTTATTTACCTGTGTGCTAGCTGAATCGGAAGCGTAAGCAGCACTGGCTTGAAGTTGTGTACCTTGTGAATGGAGAGAGTTACCACTCTTTACTATTTTGTTAATCATTTCATCTCCTGGCCTCATTATTTGTTAATTTCCAAACAATTCAAGGTCGGGGTATAATCGCTCGAAAATGGTGACAGTTGTGGTCGTCCAGTGCCCGCCGATACTCCAGAGAAGGTGTTCCTGATTAAGGTCAACGACTGAGGGGAATTCCGAGAATTACCTATAATAAATAGCAATAGCCGAGTGGTTAAAGCGTTGGACTTTCAATCTGAGGGTCCCGTGTTCGAATCACGGTAACGGCGCCTGGTGGGTAAAGGGTGGAAATTTTTCCGATCTCCCAGGTCAACATATGTGCAGACCTGCTAGTGCCTGAACCTCCTTCGTGTGTATACGCACGCAGAAGATCAAATACGCACGTTAAAGATCCTGTAACCCATGTCAGTGCTCGGTGGGTTATGGAGACACGAAAACACCCAGCATGCATAAAAAAAATGTTAGTAAAAAAGGGTCAAAGTTATGACCGCTGAACATTAATGGAAGACGAAGAAGAAGAAGAAGAAGAAGAAGAAGAAGGACCAGAGAATGCACTCTACATTTCAACGGGAAATATCAATGCCATGATGATCGTAGCCTTTGGAGCCGCTGTGCCCCTCATTGCTTCAATGTGAAAAAACAACAACAATAAAAAGTACACAAACAACAACAACTTCTCTCAGACAACCAATAACCCCCCACCCCCTCGCCCCCTTCCCGCAACCCCTCTCCCTCCATAACAAACTTCTCTCAGACAACACAGACAACATTGTGCAATTTTTCACAGACAGACAGACAACGTCAAAAAGACAGATGAAAAAAAAACAGCAACAACTTTTCGTTCTCTCAGACCACCGACCAAGCATCCCCTCCTCCTTCCCCCAGTACCCCCCCATGACGCGAAGTCACCCCTATCCGCACCCCCCCCCCCCCCCCCTACCCCTCACTTCTCCCAAGCCCCCTTGACAAACTGACACTTCAAAGACAAGTTACACACACTTACACTTACACTTACCTGGACCACACGTAGTCATACCAACGCTGCACGCGTTTTTGCAGGTCTGAGGGCACGTTGTGAGTTTGCATGTAGACTTTGGCTCCATCCTGAAAGAGAGAGAGAGCACACTGAACACTGAACACTTTAATGTCAATAGCTTTACAGCCCTAATGACATGGGGGGTTCATAATACAAATAACAACATGCATCAATAGTAATGACGGGCGCAATAGCCGAGTGGTTAAAGCGTTGGACTGTCAGTCTGAGGGTCCCGGGTTCGAATCACGGTGACGGCGTCTGGTGGGTGAAGGGTGGAGATTTTTACGATCTCCCAGGTCAACATATGTGCAGACCTGCTAGTGCCTGAACCCCCTTCGTGTGTATATGCAAGCAGAAGATCAAATACGCGCGTTAAAGATCCTGTAATCCATGTCAGCGTTCGGTGGGTTATGGAAACAAGAACAAACCCTGCATGCACACCCCGAAAACGGAGTATGGCTGCCTACATGGCGGGGTAAAAACGGTCATACACGTAAAAGCCCACTCGTGTGCATACGAGTGAACGTGGGAGTTACAGCCCACGAACGCAGAAGAAGAAGAAGAAGAATCAATAGTAATAATATTGATAAAAACCAAAGCCAAAACGAAATCAATCAACCTGTGCAACAAAGTGCAGTTCGACCATCCATTCAAAGTAATGGCATGTAGTGAGAAATAAAAACAAAAAACATATATAAATGTATAACATAAATATTTTCCATATGAGAATGACAACACAGATTTTCAATTTTCACAATGAGCAACACCTGATACTATTTTATTATTGTTGTTTTTTTTCGTCGCATGTTATTCGCTTCGGCAATATATTTTGCAAGTGACTGTAGTGAAGTTTACTGATTTAGATTAAGCACTCCAAAAAATATCTTCATTCTTTGCTAAATTTGTTTTAAAAACAACACATTTTTTCTCGAATATCGTCATAAGCTTTACAAGTAAACAAAAAAATGTAATTCATCCTCCCTTAAATGACCGCACAGCGGACAAGGGGAGAGTAACGAGGGCTCAGTTTGAAACCACTTTTCATAAGCATTCAAACCAATCGTTCTCGTTCTAAATCTGGCGAGACTTGTTCGGTGCCAGAGAGAGAGAGACAGAGAGAGAGAGAGAGAGAGAGAGAGAGAGAGAGAGAGATTAAAACAAGAGAAAATAAGAGTTTAACATGCTGATCCCTCAATGAGTGATCAAACAATCATACATCACGCTGGGTTATTGTGTTATCATCAGGAGAGAGAGAGAGTAGAGAGAGAGAGAGAAGAGAGAGAGAGAGAGAGAGAGAGAGATATATAGACACACACACACGCGCGCGCGCGCACACACACATACACACACATATATATATATATATATATATATATATATATATATAGAGAGAGAGAGAGAGAGAGAGAGAGACCGACCGACAGACAGACAGACAGACAGACGACAAACAAATAGACAGACAGACAGACAGACAGAGAAACTGACAAATGAACAGAGACCAATCACATGACTAATTAGACTATAATTATGACGAATAAACGAACAACCTAAGAAAAGATTAATCTGAATGACAATCTCCATACACTGGTTCCACCTCGAAGTGATTCAAGGCTTAAACTGACACAATTCTGAAGCAAAATCAACAATTATATTATACATGTGTATGCGTTCGCGTGACGTGAAGCCTGACTGAGTGACACAGGAAACGAATAATAATAATAATAATAATAATAATGGTATTTATATCGCGCTGAATCTTGTGCAGAGACAAATCAAAGCGCTTTCGCACCAGTCATTCACACGCATGTATAACTCTAAAACTGGAGAAACTGAAGACAAGGAAGAGGCAGGGAAGGGAGGCTTTTTTGGGAAGAGGTGGGTTTTAAGGCCAGGCTTGAAAGAGCTGAGTGCGGAGACTTGACGAAGCGAAAGAGGAAGTCCATTCCAGGAAACGAATGACGAGCGCACAAAGGAAGCTCTCAATCGCCTCTACTCAGGTAGGCAGCCTGTTGTGCAAGAAAAAAAGACTCCGTGTCCGTAAAGCGTTAACAGCTTGGTCTCTGACCGTAAGGTGTGAGGTATATAAGTAAATAAGTATCCAATATGACATGCTGGAGACATTTCTAGCGACAGTCGGATTGCAATTCCTTTTTAACAATAGCAGAGATATGTAGAGACTGAAAGAATTTGTCACGGATTTCAATGATTAAGCCTGAAATCTTTTATACACATGCACTGAAGCTTGGAATTTGAGGTCTGCATGAGAAACTGAAATCTGTGTGACATTCCAGCCTAGTCTCAGCGGAATCAGAGCTGAACAATGGAATAACCATCGTTTGTGGGGGTAGCTTTGGAAATGATATGAATACTGAAATTATGTAAGTACTGGCAGCCAGAACAGACGGGTAAAACAGACAGAAATGTTTTGAAAATGGGACAGTTTTGACAGGTAGAAAACGTCAGAAACATAATAATCCAAGACCGGATTCAGCATAAAGGTCGAAGGCAAAAAACCCCGTAGCCTTTCACGTCCATTTGGGGCAGTGAAATCATATTGATGGATTGATTGATTGATATAGATACTTATATAGCGCCTATCCTCGGTCGGAGACCAAGCTCTAAGCACTTGACAAACACGGAGTCGTTTACACAACAGGCTGCCTCCCTGGGTAGAGCCGACTGACGGCTGCCATTGGGCGCTCATCATTCGTTTCCTGTGTCATTCAATCAGATTTCAAGCACGCACACCTACACACTCAGACGAACATGTAACATTTAACATTTTACGTCTATGACCGTTTCGTTTATTTACCCCACCATGTAGGCAGCCATACTCCGTTTTCGGGGGTGTGCATGCTGGGAATGTTCTTGTTTCCATAACCCACCGAACGCTGACATGGATTACAGGATCTTTAACGTGCGTAGTGGATCTTCTGCGTGCGTATACACACAAAGGGGATTCAGGCACTGGCAGGTCTGCACATTATGTTGACCTGGGAGATCGGAAAAATCTCCATCCTTTACCCACCAGGCGCCACCGAGATTCGAACACGGGACCCTCAGATTGAAAGTCCAACGCTTTAACCACTCGGCTATTGCGCCCGTCATATCCACTGTGTCTAGGGGTCGACATAGGAAGGGGGGGGGGGGGGCCCTGTCCTTCCTCTCCTTTCGCCACCGTTCAAACCTTCCCCGACTGAAGTCCTGTAGCCATTCAAACCAAACGTGAGTGAGCAAATTCGGAAAACAGTACCCTTCCGAATGGAGACAACACTATGCCGAAACGTGGTCTTGAACTCGCGATCAGTAATCCGGTTTCGGATCGACCAGCAAAAGATTTCTATTGGGGGGAAAAAACAAAACAAAAAAACCCCGGGAAACTCTTGGCACGGGAGGCTTTGTATGGGGTAGACCACGGCTTTCCTCGTCAGGAGCAGTGAGATCTAAGCGGAGTAACTGAGTTTTGAGATGTGGACGGGAGACTTTCAGGAAAATGAAGGGTGGGTAAGAAATTACCCCGGTGTCAATGCCCGCATCCCGCAGACGAGAGCTGATCTGGTAGCCCTGCCTGGAAGTGGTTGGTATTGAGCTACTTGGTGGACTTGTTCATATTTGCCCACGAACAGGAGAGACAGACAGACACACACACACACACACACACACACACACACAGACAGAGAGACAGATATGGGAACAATAAGGAAGATGGACAGACAGA
>NC_134904.1:34679147-34689147 GCF_041734735.1 Babylonia areolata | reverse complement strand
AACATAGAGTGCTGATCTTATACTTTATTCTGTGTGAGACAGGGAGCCAATGGAGATGTTGCAAAATAGGAGTGATGTGCTCAGATCTTTTCTTTCTGAGGACGAGTCGGACAGCAGAGTTTCGTATGCGCTGAAGGGACTGAATGGATGAAGCAGGCAAACCAGACAATAGGGAGTTACAGTAGTCAAGGCGAGAAAGAATGAGAGAAACGACAAGTCTAGATGTTGTGTCTGGACTAAAGTTGTGTATCTGTATGACACACACTGTGTTGATGGATACTCCACAACCCCCAAAAGGGGCAAAAAGGATTCGATTTCTTTGAAACTTAGAAATCTTAAGAAGAAGACGAATGGAATACAGTTCACAACTTTGCCCAGACTCCCCCATCATAAAGATGAGTTTCAGTTTCAGTTTCAGTAGCTCAAGGAGGCGTCACTGCGTTCGGACAAATCCATATACGCTACACCACATCTGCCAAGCAGATGCCTGACCAGCAGCGTAACCCAACGCGCTTAGTCAGGCCTTGAGAAAAAAAAAAGGTGGGGGGGAGGGGGGGGGGGAAAGGTGTGTGTGTGTGTGTGTGGGGGGGGGGGGGGGGGGCGTGGCATGGTAAAAAATTGCAGAATTTTCGGCAAACAGCCTTGCAGACAATGTAGTGAGCACCACTCATAAATATAGCCAGAGGTATTTCGTATTTCTTTTTTTTATTTTTATTTTTTAGTCACAACAGATTTCTCTGTGTGAAATTCAGGCTGGTCTCCCCAGGGAGAGCGCGTCGCTACACTGAGTGCGCCATCCATTTTTTTTTGGGGGGGGGGGGGGGGGGGGTGTATTTTTTTCTGCGTGCAGTTTTTTTTTTATTACTTGTTTTCCCTTATCGAAGTGGATTTTTCTACAGAATTTTGCCAGGAACAACCGTTTTGTTGCCGTGGGTTCTTTTACGTGCGCTGAGTGCATACTGCACACAGGACCTCGGTTTATCGTCTCATCCGAATGACTAGACCCTCACTCAAGGTCTAGTGGAGGGGGAGAAAATATTGGCAACTGTACCGTGATTTAAACCAGCGCGCTCAGATTATCTGGCTTCCCAAGTGGACGCGTTACCTCTAGGCCATCACTCACTTTCTCGCACGTGCAGTCTCTTGTTTAATAATGAAATAACAAGAACATAACTATCCTCACTAAACCAGTGAAAAGCGATAGATCAGTTTCAGTTTCTCAAGAAGGCAGTCACTGCGTTCGGGGAAAAAAAAATCCATATACGCTATACCACATCTGCTAGGCAGATGCCTGACCAGCTATAAGTATAGCCCAACCCACCTAGTCAGGCCTTGACTGCCTGCTTATATATTTGTGTACCTATCAGAGTTGATTTCTTCTACCGAATTTTGCCAGAGGACAACCTTCTCGATGCCATGGGTTCTTTTTTTTTTTCGTGCGTTAAGTGCGTGCTGCACACGGGACGTTGGTTCATTGTCTCAAAAAGAGTATGTTAGAAGATTTGAACCTAGTTACAATCGGTTCGAGAGTAAGTGAAATTACTTACAGCGCTAAAGTGCGCCTCAAAACAAATAAACGAAGAAACAAATGATGCTGCTTTTATGAAGTCAACCTGAACTATTTGTGAAGTGTGTATGTTGACACATTATGGCTCTCCATTGTGTATTTGAAGTCTGTATGTTGACATATTATGGCTCTCCATTGTGTATTTTAAGTCTGTATGTTGACACATTATGGCTCTCCATTGTGTATTTTAAGTCTGTATGTTGACACATTCTGGCTCTCCATTGTGTATTTTAAGTCTGTATGTTGACACATTCTGGCTCTCCATTGTGTATTTTAAGTCTGAATGTTAACATATTATGGCTCCCCATTGCGTATTTTAAGTCTGTATGTTGACACATTATGGCTCTCCATTGTGTATTTTAAGTCTGAATGTTAACATATTATGGCTCCCCATTGTGTGTTTTAAGTCTGTATGTTGACACATTCTGGCTCTCCATTGTGTATTTTAAGTCTGGATGTTGACACACTATGGCTCTCCATTGTGTATTTTAAGGCTGCATGTCGACACACTATGGCTCTCCATTGTGTATTTTAAGGCTGTATGTTGACACACTATGGCTCTCCATTGTGTATTTAAAGGCTGTATGTTGACAGGGAAGTCAGCTGGCGTCGACAACATTCCCGCCGAACTGATCCAAGCTGGAGGCGAAGCGGTGATTGATGCCCTCACCACCATCTGTAATAAGATCCTGCAGACGGGAGAGTGGCCAACCACCTGGACACAATCATTGGTCATCACAATCCCCAAGAAGGGCAATCTACAACAGTGCAAAAACTACCGCACTAGCAGCCTAATCAGCCACCCCAGCAAGGTCATGCTAAAGGTCCTTCTCAACCGACTGAAGCCGCAAGCAGAAATGATCATCGCCGAAGAGCAGGCCGGCTTCAGAGCAGGGAGAAGCACAACAGAACAAATCTTCAACCTGCGCTTGCTGTGCGAGAAATATCTCCAGCACCAAAGAGACCTCTACCACGTCTTCATTGACTTCAAGAAGGCGTTCGACAGGGTATGGCACGCTGCCTTATGGGCCACCATGCACAAATTCAACATCAGTGAAGACATCATCCAAGCCATACAGAACCTATACGAAAGAGCAACCAGTGCAGTCCTCTTCAATGGTAGCACGGGTAACTGGTTTAGAACCACGGTCGGAGTCAGACAGGGCTGTCTACTCTCTCCCACCCTCTTCAACCTCTTTCTTGAAAGGATCATGACTGACGCCCTGGAAGATCATGTGGGAACTGTCAGCATTGGAGGCAGAGTCATCACCAACCTGCGCTTTGCCGATGACATTGATGGCCTGGCAGGAGAAGAGAAAGAACTCGAAGAACTCGTGCACAAACTTGACAAGACATCATCAGCCTACGGCATGGAGATCAGTGCCGAGAAGACCAAGGTTATGACCAACAACAGCCAAGGCGTAACGTCCAACTTGCACGTAAACGGTGAAAAACTGGAAGAAGTCTCCTCCTTCAAATACTTGGGTGCCATTGTGTCAGACGAGGGTTCGAAACCAGAGGTCCTGTCCAGAATCGCGCAGACTACTGCCGCACTGAGTCGATTGAAGACTATATGGAAGGACAAAAAGATCTCCCTCTCGTCCAAAATCAGACTAATGCGCTCCCTCATCTTCTCAATATTTCTATACGCTTGCGAATCCTGGACCCTCACTGCAGAACTCCAGAGAAGAATCCAGGCCCTGGAAATGAGATGCTTCCGCAAGATCCTGAACATTACATACAAAGACCACATCACAAATGAGGAAGTGAAAAGAAGAGTCCAAAACGCCATTGGCCCATTCAAAGACCTGCTAACCACAGTGAAGGAACGCAAGCTCCGCTGGTATGGACACGTCACACGATCAGACGGCCTAGCCAAGACCATCCTGCAGGGTACCGTACAAGGAAGGAGGAAGAGAGGCAGACAGAGAAAGCGGTGGGAGGACAACATCAAAGAGTGGACGGGCCTGCCATTTGCCACAACTCAAAGGGCCGCTGAGGACCGAGGCAGGTGGCGCGAGCTGACCAGGCAGTCATCCATGGTGCCCCAACGACCCACCCACGGGTCAAGGGATAGATGAGAGATGAGATGAGATGATGTTGACACACTATGGCTCTCCATTGTGTATTTTAAGTCTGTATGTTGACACACTATGGCTCTCCATTGTGTATTTTAAGTCTGTATGTTGACACATTATGGCTCTCCATTGTGTATTTTAAGTCTGTATGTTGACACACTATGGCTCTCCATTGTGTATTTCAAGTCTGTATGTTGACACACTATGGCTCTTCATTGTGTATTTTAAGTCTGTATGTTGACACATTATGGCTCTCCATTGTGTATTTTAAGTCTGTATGTTGACACACTATGGCTCTCCATTGTGTATTTTAAGTCTGTATGTTGACACACTATGGCTCTTCATTGTGTATTTTAAGTCTGTATGTTGACACATTATGGCTCTCCATTGTGTATTTTAAGTCTGGATGTTGACACATTATGGCTCTCCATTGTGTATTTTAAGTCTGTATGTTGACACATTATGGCTCTCCACTGTGTATTTTAAGTCTGTATGTTGACACACTATGGCTCTCCATTGTGTATTTTAAGTCTGGATGTTGACACACTATGGCTCTCCATTGTGTATTTTAAGTCTGGATGTTGACACACTATGGCTCTCCATTGTGTATTTTTACTCAGAGACCGAGATACCTGTAATACTGTGTGGTACTCCCCTCCCCCCCCCGACACACACACCCACCCTCTCTCGCTCTCTTTCTTTTTCGCTCGTTACATCATGTACATGTGATCACATAAAGTATAGAAGACAGACATACGTGCACAGAGAGAGAGAGAGAGAGAGAGAGAGAGAGAGAGAGAGAGAGAGAGAGAGAGAGAGAGAGAACTCAGAACTCAACACGTTTTTTTTTTTTATTCAAGGATTATGATTTTAGGCATGGCCTATTCTTCCAACCTGTTCTTGCTAGCTAGAGAGAGAGAGAGAGAGAGAGAGAGAGAGAGAGAGAGAGAGAGAGAGAGAGAGAGAGAGAGAGAGAACTCAGAACTCAACACGTTTTTTAATTCAAGGATTATGATTTTAGGCATGGCCTATTCTTCCAACCTGTTCTTGCTAGAGAGAGAGAGAGACAGACAGAGAGACAGAGAGAGAGAGAGAGAGAGAGAGAGACAGAGACAGAGACGGACAGACAGACAGACTGACTGACAGACAGACGCACATAATCGCATTGATTGAAAGAAATAATTTTGTCTGAACTATTTTGAAATAGGAGATAACAACATTTTCTCCCTCACGATAACGTTTGTCTTTCCCCGAAACTGTTATGATTTTGTTGCTGTTTTCCTTGTTGTTCTTGATGTTAAGCTCTACAAAAAAAAAAAAAAAAAAAAAAAAAAAACCGAATTGCTAAACTTTTCGTTACTTTGATAATTGTTTGCCGTAACAACAACGACAACATCATGAGAAAACAATCGTACAGTTTTCTTAACTGGCTAACTCTGTGTGTGTGTGTGTGTGTGTGTGTGTGTGTGTGTGTGTGTGTCCGCGCGAGCGTGTGCGTGGGTGTGCGTGTGCATGTGCGTGAGCATGTGTGTGTGTGTGTGTGTGTGTGTGTGTGTGTGTGTGTGTGTGTGTGTCCATGTGTATGTGTACGTGCATGTGCGTGTGTGTGTGTGTGTGTGAAAGAGAGAAAGAGAGAGAGAGAGAGAGAGAGAGAGAGAGAGAAAGTATGTGTGTATGAGAAAGAGAGAAAATGTGTGCGTGCGTGCGTGCGTGCGTGCGTGCGTGCGTGTGTGTGTGTGTGTGTGTGTGTGTGTGTGTGTGTGTGTATGCGTGCGTGCGTGTGTGATCAGCTGCTGTTGAACCTTAAAAGAATGCGCGAAATGAGGAACAAGCACAGTTCTAAATTTAGACATTAACCCCACCCCCACAAAAAAAAGAAGAAAAAAGGAAAAGAAAGAAAAGAAAAAAAAGAAAGAAAAGAAAAGGGAATATATCTAAGTCATGTTTTCAGATTGATTTTTTTTTTTTTTCCTTTCCGGGGGACCACTTTGCACTGGGAGTCAGCTTCATTACTCATCCCCTGTCGTTTCAATCTGCGTTTAAAGGGCGAGGAAAGGTGGGTGAGTGGAGGCGTGGGTGGGTGCGTATAAAAAACACAGATTAAAAGAAAATAGATAAATAAAATAATAAAAAAAAGGCCAGCAACAACAACACCACCACCACCACCAACAGCAACTGAATTGCAAGCTGGAATTGAACCTGCCAAGTTCCATTGCTTTTCGCCTGTCCACGCAATCCGCTGACCCCTCCCTCATCCCTCCCTCCCTCCCTCCACATCCTCTCTCTCCCTCCCTCCCTTTCTCCCTCCACATCCTCTCTCTCCCCTCCCTCCACGCCATTTCCCTCCCTCCCTCTTTCTCCCTCCCTCCACCCCCCTCTCTCCCTTCCTTTCTCCCTCCCTCCCTCCACGCCCTCTCCCTCTCTTTCCCCCTCCACCCCTCCCCTCCTTCTCTTTCTCCCTCCACCCCTCTCCCTCCCTTTCTCCCTCCCTCCCTCCACGCCCTCTCCCTCCCTTTCTCCCTCCACGCCCTCTCTCTCCCTCCCTCCCTCCACGCCCTCTCCCTCCCTCTCTTTCTCCCTCCCTACACCCCCTCTCCTCTCTCCCTCCCCTTACTCCCCCCTCCACCCCTCTCCCCCCCCTCCTCCTCTCTCCACCCCCTCTCCCTCCCTCCCTCTTCTGCCTCCTCCACCCCTCTCTCTCCCTCCCTCCCCTCCACGCCACCCTCCCTCCCCACCCTTTCTCCCTCCACCCCCCCCTCCCTCCCTTTCTTTCTCCCTCCACCCCTCTCCCTCCCTTTCTTCCTCCCTCCACGCCCTCTCCCCCCCTCCTTCCCTCTCTCTCTCCACCCCCCTCCCCCCTCCCCCCTTTCGCCTCCTCCACCCCTCTCTCTCCCTCCCTCCCTCCACGCCACCTCCCTCCCTCTTTCTCTCCCCCTCCACCCCCCCCCCTTCTCTTTCCTCCCTCCACCCCTCTCCCTCCCTTTCTCCCTCCCTCCCTCCACCCCCTCTCCCTCCCTTTCTCCCTCCACGCCTCTCCTCTCCTTCTCTTTCTCCCTCCACCCCCTCCTCTTTCCCCCTCTTCTCCCTCCACCCCCCTCTCCCTCCCTCCCTTTCTCCCTCCCTCCCTCCACGCCCTCTCTCTCTCTCCACCCCCCTCTCTCTCCCCTACCTTTCTCCCTCCCTCCACCCCCTCTCCCTCCCTCTCCCCTCCAACCCCTCCCCTCCCTCCCTCCACCCCCTCTCCCTCCCTCTCTCCCCTCCACCCCCTCTCTCCCCCTTTCCTTTCTCCCCTCCCCCTTCACCCCCTATCTTCCCTCCCCCCCTCCACCCTCTCTCCCTTCACCCCTCTCACTCCCTCCCTCCTCCACCCCTTCCCCTTCTCCCTCCACCCCTCTCCCTCCCTTTCTCTCTCCACCCCCTCTCTCTCCCTCCTTTCTCCCTCCCTCCCTCCACGCTCTCTCCCTACCTCTCTTTTTCCCTCCACCCCTCTCCCTACCTTTCTCCCTCCACCCCCTCTCTCTCCCTCCCTTTCTCCCTCTTTTTTCCTCCACCCCCTCTCTTTTCCCATCCCTCCACCCCCTCTCTCTTCATCCCTCCACCCCCTCTCTCTTCATCCCTCCACCCCCTTTCCCTCCCTCCCTCCACGCCCTCTGCCTCCCTCCCTCCCTCCTTTTCTCCCTCCCTCCTCCCCTCTCTCTCCCTACCTTTCTCCCTCCACGCCCTCTCTCTCCCTACCTTTCTCCCTACCTCCCTCCACTCCCTCTCCCTTCCTCCCTCCCTCCACCCCCTCTCCCTCCCTCCCTCCACCCCCTCTCCCTCTCTTTCTCCACCCCCTCTCCCTCCCTCACTCTTTCTCCTCCCTCCACCCCCTCTCTCTCCCTCCCTCCACCCCTCTCCCTCCCTCCACCCCCTCTTCCTCACTCTGTTTCTTCCCCTTCCCCCTGAATCACTTCACAATTCTGTTCTGTTTGTTTATTTCTTTCTTTCCTTTCTGTCTCTGGTTTGAGATGAGGAGTGCGTGTGTGTGTACATTCTTTCACTTTTACACAACCTTCATTTTCACCCCCTCTGTCTGTCTGTCTGTCTGTCATCACTCTCTATCTCTCTCTCTCTGCCAGGGAGTGTGTTTCTTTTTTTTTCTTTTTTTTTGGAGGGGGCGGCGGGGGGGGGGGGGGGGGGGCTGATCTTTTTCCTCCATGATATGATGTTTGTATCATGATTATGTAGATGTGCATGTTTAAATGTGAATGTGAATGTCATGTCTTTATTTCTTCATCTCTTTGCTACTTGGTGGATGTTTTGATTCATTTTCACTTTCCATTTGCCCTGAGGGCTGGATGAAAAAAAGCACATGTATGCTTATTCCACTTCCTCAGTAAAAAACTTCGTTCGTTCGTTCGTTCGTTCTCTCTCTCTCTCTCTCTCTCTCTCTCTCTCTCTCTCTCTCTCTCTCTCTCTCACTCGCCGACACGAACGGACGCGCACACAAACTTACCCTGACGCCGGATTCTCACCAAAACTTTGTACGACTTCCACCTGTTACTCCAGTGTGTCAATCTCTTTAAAAAAGAAAAACTCTCTACGACGTAAAATACTTCAACACAGCTGAAATTTAAACTATGATGTATATGATGCTGGCACCGACATTCACATAGTATTACTTTCTTTCAGCTACCGATAATCAAAGACGAACAATAAAACATGATTTTTTAATTTTTTTTTTTTTCAAACAAGAATTCAGAAACCATATGTCGCGAGACAAAAGTGGTTCAATGAATGCTCAGACAAAAATAACCCTCTAAAAAAAAAAAAGTTTTGGTGAGAGAAGAAGAGATAGGAATATTTACACATTCATTGTGAAAAATGCTTTGTAAAAGAAAAAAAAAAGTGGAAAAATGGATGCTTGAGAGTCTCTCTCTCTCTGTCTGTCTGTCTGTCTCTCTCTCTCACACACACACTGTCCCAAATACACACACACACACACACACACACACACACACACACACATATATATATATATATATATATATATATATATATATAAAAATTATATGCAATGTCCAACCAATTACTTTTGATTGAACTTGCTGAATCCCTGTTGCATAGTCCAATAAGAGTGTTTCTATGATGCAACCTTCCGATATTCGGCTTTGTTATCTTTTTATATTGTTGTTTATGATGTTAATTGCTGTCACACGGATATTTACGAATTGTTAATTCCATTGTTCTAGATTATCGTTTCTCTGTATATCCCCCTTTAACCACCATCCCCTTACCCCCATATCTCTCTCTCTCACACACACACACACACACACACACACACACACACACACACACAAGACACGTCTAATATCACTCAAAATGAAAAGACTGTTAAATCAAAGAAAGAATACACGCATACTGAGTGTGGACAATGAGTGAAAAATTGGATGCGGAGGGCAGGTGGGTGGGTGGGGTGGAGTTGTTTTTTTAATTTCATTTTTAATTTTTTTTTAATTTTATTACAAGCATACAAATCTATAGACATGCACACAACCATATCAGCCACCTGTCTAAACGTATTTTCCCCCACTGTTGTTTGCATGTAATGTAAATAACAGTCGGCATAGAATAAAGCATTCATACCTCATTGCATGTTTAAATTATTAATGTTGTCCTTTCGTTTTTTGTTTTTTTTTGGCTTACCCTTCTGTATCCCAATCCTGCCCCTAAAAAAATTCTATGCAGCAAGATGGATGTATTAAACGAGTGATAGGTGTGCATAATCAGCGATATGCATGTATTAAACGAGTGATAGGCGTGCATAATCAGCGACATGCATGTATTAACCGAGTGATAGGCGTGCATAATCAGCGATATGCATGTATTAAACGAATGATAGGAGTGCATAATCAGCGATATGTATGTATTAAACGAGTGATAGGTGTGCATAATCAGCGATATGCATGTATTAAACGAGTGATAGGTGTGCATAATCAGCGATATGCATGTATTAAACGAGTGATAGGTGTGCATAATCAGCGATATGTATGTATTAAACGAGTGATAGGTGTGCATAATCAGCGATATGCATGTATTAAACGAGTGATAGGTGTGCATAATCAGCGATATGCATGTATCAAACGAGTGATAGGTGTGCATAATCAGCGATATGCATGTATTAAACGAGCGATAGGTGTGCATAATCAGCGATATGCATGTATTAAACGAGTGAAAGGTGTGCATAATCAGCGATATGTATGTATTAAACGAGTGAAAGGTGTGTATAATCAGCGATATGTATGTATTAAACGAGTGATAGGTGTGCATAATCAGCGATATGTATGTATTAAACGAGTGATAGGTGTGCATAATC
>NC_134904.1:34664147-34666647 GCF_041734735.1 Babylonia areolata | reverse complement strand
ACTACAACGCTCGTGCCTGGGTCCAGCAATAAGGAAGGAAACTACACACACACTGAAAAAAACGGTGATCAGACAACGGAGGGGAAGGGGAGGGGGTGGGGGGGTGAGAAGGGGGCTGGGGGTGGGGTGGGGGGGTGAGGGGGTTGGATGTGGGGGTGGGAGGTGGGCGTGCCACACACACACACACACACACAAAAAGAAAAAAAGTTCTCACTGAAATGGTTTGAGGCACCATGGTGTTTGGAAAGGGGGGAAAAAAAAACAACCAAAAAAACCACACACACAAAAACCAAAAAAATACTTTAAAAAAAATTGTTTTTATTTTACTTACGCGGCGTCTGACATACCGTAGCTGAAACAGAAGGTGAAGGTCATAATGGTAATAACAACAGAAAGGTTTTTATTTTATTTTTTATTATTTTTTTTTTATTGCATTTCTCCACTGCAATGGGAACTCATTTACAGCTTTGGTCTTTTTTGTGAAGGACTGTAACTCTGAAATCATGAGGCTATTTGCGCTGTAGGCTTGGGGGGTGGGGGGTGGGGGTTTGGGGGGTGGGGTGGCGGGGTGGGGGGCTAGTTGGCCTTTGGGAACCATCCCAAGCGCGTTGGGTTACGCTGCTGGTCAGGCATCTGCTTGGCAGATGTGGTGTATAGCGTATATGGATTTGACCGAACGCAGTGACGCCTCCTTGAGCTACTGATACTGATACTGATACCAACGCCGACTGTCCTAAAAAAAACAACAACAACAACCTCTTAGCCGAGAGAGAGTAGGTATGTAACTTAGGCAAGACACTCTCCACTAAAATCACAAATCTGCCCCTTCCTATCCATGTGGCTGCCTCCACCTCTACACTCCATCTCGCTCACTACGATCAGCTTCGGATCCACTCCACTTACGCATACCCAGATTCAAACTCTCGACTGTTGGCCGCCGTTCTTTCTCTGTCTCTGGACCTTGCAATTGGAATGAACTTCCTCTTTCGCTTCGTCAAGTCTCCCGTGACACTCAGCTCTTTCAAGTCTGTGGCCTCAAAACCCACCTCTTCCCAAAATAGCCTCCCTTCCCTGCCTCTTCCTTGTCTTTACTTTCTCCAGTTTTAGAATTATGCGTGCGTGAGAATGACTGGTGCGAAAGCGCTTAGATTTGTCTATGCACAAGATTCAGCGCTATATAAGTACCATTATTATTATTATTATTATTTTCCCACTAAAATCAAATTCTAGCTCAGATGGTCAGGACAGCGTATGCCTCGCCTCCTCTATGCTGTTCTGGTGGTCATTGTCGGACACGACTGACAATGTCACACATCTTGTAACAACGGATTACTCGGTGTGGAGTTTGGGGACCGCTCTCCCCAGGGAGAGAGGGCTTCGCTGTACAGTGCAGCGTCATCCATTATTATTTTCTTTCCTTCTTTCTTTCTTTCTTTCTCTCTTTTCCTTCTCTGCCTGCATGTGTAATTGCTTTTTCAATCAAAGTGGACTTTTCTACAGCAGGGGAATAACCCTTAGCTCGGATCATTCGAAAAAAAAAAAGAAAAGAAAAAAAAGAAGAAAAAAAAAAAAAAGAAAAAAAAGAAGAAAAAGAAAAAAAAGAAAAAAAAAAGAAAAAGAAAAGAAAACTTTTTTTCAGTTTGTTTAAAGAAGACGTCAAAGGGTGCAGACTGATCCATATTCGCTTTAACCACATCTGCTTTAAAACACACACACACATACACACACACACACACACACACACACACACACACACATACACACACACACACACACATACACACACACGTACACACACACACACACCGATAGTAGGCTCGCAGATGGAGAAAAAAAAATTCTGGCTATTTCTATGAATGAAGTCATTTGGAACAGTTTCAAGGGGAAAAAAAAAAGAAAAAGAAAAAAAAAGACAGTTTCAGTGTTTTCTATCCTGCGGAGTCTCCACGTCTTCAACTTGTTGCTGTGCAACTGATGTTCACAATGGCCTGCACTGGAAATGGGGGTGTTAATGTTAGATATAATCATTTTACACAGCTAGTGAATGCATACATATCCTTTTGCATGTTAATCCTTTCTTTCATCGCCAGTCGATTTAGAGTACAAAATTCCCTTGTGGCATAAACACAGAAAAGACAGTGGCTAAGAAATAGCTGGGGATTCCCCCTACGATGTATAGAAAATATGGCCTATCCTACCACCGAACATTAAGAGCAGTAGGAGGTTCCTGGATATCAGATCAATGAATGGTCACCTTTCAGTGACATGGGTCCTCTACCACGCCTGTGCATAAATGCGAGCTTGGCGGTGAAAGGGTTAAATTAAACAGCTACTCTTCTTTCTAAAGTCAATTTTTAGGTATAAACAAAATAAGAAAACACATACACACACCCGAAGTAACAGACTTCATCAAAAGTGTTTAAAAAAAAAATCATAAATTTTGGCATTTAAACAGTACTACCAATACGCTTCTGGACAATTTAAATATACAATATCAAAC
>NC_134904.1:34651647-34661647 GCF_041734735.1 Babylonia areolata | reverse complement strand
GACAGACAGACACACACACACAGACACACACAGACAGACAGACAGACACACACACACACGCACAAACACAGACAGACAGACACACACACACAAACACAGAGACACCCATAAACATAGACATAGACACAGACACACATCAGATACATAAGCGGAACAGCGAAGAAGGCGGAATGGGGCTCACCAATAATTAATTGGTGTCAAGCGAATCCGGAAATGGGCGAAATCGGTGATAGGTAAAACGGGGTTGACCCTTCCATGCATCCATAGACGAGAGCCCACTGAACTGCCCTGCTCGTGCTAGCCACTAAAAAAAACAAAAAAAAACCAAAACAAAACCATCACGGTACACGGATACGGGAAAAGGGGGCCAGACAAAAAAAAAAAAAAAAAAATCGATCCCTTCCCTTTCCCCCATAATGCCCGTTCATCCGGATGTGAATCATGGTGATCACGGATTATCTCCCTTCAATCTGCGGAAGAACTCACCCTTGGACGGGGAGGGGGTAATGAATGAGTATCTTTCCGCGTGAACGAGTGCGAGCTATAGCGTTGGTGTGGGGGTTGGGAGTGGCGGGGGGAGAGGGGTGTGTGGAGGGTGGAGGGTGGAGGGCGGGAGTTGGAGGTGGGGGGTGGGGGAGGGTGCAGGATGTTGGGTAGGGTGGGGGGGGAGGGTAGACATGAGATTGGGATGATGGTATGGAAAGAAAGAGAGAGAGAGAGAGAGAAAAAAAAAGTTTCGTAAACCCGGTCATCACCATCATTATTATTATCATCATCATCATCATCATCATCACATCTCTCTCTCTCTCTCTCTCCCTCTCCCTGCCCCGAACAGATCAGAACACGGTTTATATTGTGCTGAATATTGTGAAATCGTATTTAGTTTATAGTTGGTTTTAGAAATTCACGATCACTAGCAGTTTCAATCTGCACTGAAGTTTAGGACGTTACACCAATATATCGAAGTAAGGAAATCTTTCATTATTAGCAGTTTTGATGATGATGATGATGATTATCTAGGCTTAGGTGTTTAGTAATTGTCTGTTTTTCTGACACTGAACTTTTGAAATTCACAGGATGGCCGTTTGCATACATTAGGTTTTGCAAATGTTTGCGTTTATTCTATACTAGTAACCATTCTTCAAAATTATCATTTAACATACACATTTTTTTTTACATCTAAAATATTCAAATCAGAAATTTCAATAACTCAAAAATACATTTGCTTTTTAACTGATACTGACGCTCGGAAAAAAAAGAAGATTCTTTCTCTTTCTTTTGATACTGATGTTTAGAAACCCATCCTAACTTTCTCTTTCTTTTGATACTGATGTTTAGAGACTTCTCTTTCTATTGATACTGATGTTTAGAAACCCATCCTGACTTCTTTCTTTTGATACTGATGTTTAGAAACCCATCCTAACTTTCTCTTTCTTTTGATACTGATGTTTAGAAACCCATCCTAACTTTCTCTTTCTTTTGATACTGATGTTTAGAAACCCATCCTGACTTCTCTTTCTTTTGATACTGATGTTTAGAAACCCATCCTGACTTTCTCTTTCTTTTGATACTGATGTTTAGAAACCTATCCTGACTTTCTTTTGATACTGATGTTTAGAAACCCATCCTGACGTCTCTTTCTTTTGATACTGATGTTTAGAAACCCATCCTAACTTTCTCTTTCTTTTGATACTGATGTTTAGAAACCCATTCTGACTTTCTCTTTCTTTTGATACTGATGTTTAGAAACCCATCCTAACTTTCTCTTTCTTTTGATACTGATGTTTTTGAAACTGATGTTTAGAAACCCATCCTGACTTTCTCTTTCTTTTGATACTGATGTTTAGAAACCCATCCTAACTTTCTCTTTCTTTTGATACTGATGTTTAGAAACCCATCCTAACTTTCTCTTTCTTTTGATACTGATGTTTAGAAACCCATCCTGACTTTCTCTTTCTTTTGATACTGATGTTTAGAAACCCATCCTGACTTTCTCTTTCTTTTGATACTGATGTTTACAGACTTCTCTTTCTTTTGATACTGATCTTTAGAAACCCATCCTAACTTTCTCTTTCTTTTGATACTGATGTTTAGAAACCCATCCTAACTTTCTCTTTCTTTTGATACTGATGTTTAGAAACCCATCCTGACTTTCTCTTTCTTTTGATACTGATGTTTAGAAACCCATCCTAACTTTCTCTTTCTTTTGATACTGATGTTTAGAAACCCATCCTGACTTTCTCTTTCTTTTGATACTGATGTTTAGAAACCCATCCTAACTTTCTCTTTCTTTTGATACTGATGTTTAGAAACCCATCCTAACTTCTTTCTTTTGATACTGATGTTTAGAGACTTCTCTTACTTTTGATACTGATGTTTAGAAACCCATCCTAACTTTCTCTTTCTTTTGATACTGATGTTTAGAAACCCATCCTAACTTTCTCTTTCTTTTGATACTGATGTTTAGAAACCCATCTGACTTCTCTTTCTTTTGATACTGATGTTTAGAAACCCATCCTGACTTTCTCTTTCTTTTGATGCTGATGTTTAGAAACCCATCCTAACTTTCTCTTTCTTTTGATACTGATGTTTAGAAACCCATCCTAACTTTCTCTTTCTTTTGATACTGATGTTTAGAAACCCATCCTAACTTTCTCTTTCTTTTGATACTGATGTTTAGAAACCCATCCTAACTTTCTCTTTCTTTTGATACTGATGTTTAGAAACCCATCCTGACTTTCTCTTTCTTTTGAAACTGATGTTTAGAAACCCATCCTGACTTTCTCTTTCTTTTGATACTGATGTTTAGAGACTTCTCTTTCTTTTGATACTGATGTTTAGAAACCCATCCTGACTTTCTCTTTCTTTTGATACTGATGTTTAGAAACCCATCCTAACTTTCTCTTTCTTTTGATACTGATGTTTAGAAACCCATCCTAACTTTCTCTTTCTTTTGATACTGATGTTTAGAAACCCATTCTGACGTCTCTTTCTTTTGATACTGATGTTTAGAAACCCATCCTAACTTTCTCTTTCTTTTGATACTGATGTTTAGAAACCCATTCTGACGTCTCTTTCTTTTGAAACTGATGTTTAGAAACCCATCCTAACTTTCTCTTTCTTTTGATACTGATGTTTAGAGACTTCTCTTTCTTTTGATACTGATGTTTAGAAACCCATCCTAACTTTCTCTTTCTTTTGATACTGATGTTTAGAAACCCATCCTAACTTTCTCTTTCTTTTGATACTGATGTTTAGAAACCCATCGTGACGTCTCTTTCTTTTGATACTGATGTTTAGAAACCCATCCTAACTTTCTCTTTCTTTTGATACTGATGTTCAGAAACCCATCCTAACTTTCTCTTTCTTTTGATACTGATGTTTAGAAACCCATCCTAACTTTCTCTTTCTTTTGATACTGATGTTTAGAAACCCATCCTGACTTTCTCTTTCTTTTGATACTGATGTTTAGAGACTTCTCTTTCTTTTGATACTGATGCTTAGAAGCCCATCCTAACTTTCTCTTTCTTTTGATACTGATGTTTAGAAACCCATCCCAACTTTCTCTTTCTTTTGATACTGATGTTTAGAAACCCATCCTTACTTTCTCTTTCTTTTGATACTGATGTTTAGAAACCCATCCTAACTTTCTCTTTCTTTTGATACTGATGTTTAGAAACCCATCCTAACTTTCTCTTTCTTTTGATACTGATGTTTAGAAACCCATCCTGACGTCTCTTTCTTTTGATACTGATGTTTAGAAACCCATCCTGACTTCTTTCTTTTGATACTGATGTTTAGAAACCCATCCTGACTTTCTCTTTCTTTTGATACTGATGTTTAGAAACCCATCCTAACTTTCTTTTGATACTGATGTTTAGAAACCCATCCTAACTTTCTCTTTCTTTTGATACTGATGTTTAGAAACTCATCCTAACTTTCTCTTTCTTTTGATACTGATGTTTAGAAACCCATCTTGACTTTCTCTTTCTTTTGATACTGATGTTTAGAAACCCATCCTGACGTCTCTTTCTTTTGATACTGATGTTTAGAAACCCATCCTAACTTTCTCTTTCTTTTGATACTGATGTTTAGAAACCCATCCTAACTTTCTCTTTCTTTTGATACTGATGTTTAGAAACCCATCCTAACTTTCTCTTTCTTTTGATACTGATGTTTAGAAACCCATCC
Source organism: Babylonia areolata (assembly GCF_041734735.1). Classification (NCBI taxonomy): domain Eukaryota; kingdom Metazoa; phylum Mollusca; class Gastropoda; order Neogastropoda; family Buccinidae; genus Babylonia; species Babylonia areolata. Next base: position 34,657,456 of record NC_134904.1, on the reverse strand, counting down.
TGACTTTCTCTTTCTTTTGATACTGATGTTTAGAGACTTCTCTTTCTTTTGATACTGATGTTTAGAAACCCATCCTGACTTTCTCTTTCTTTTGATACTGATGTTTAGAAACCCATCCTGACTTCTTTCTTTTGATACTGATGTTTAGAAACCCATCCTAACTTTCTCTTTCTTTTGATACTGATGTTCAGAAACCCATCCTAACTTTCTCTTTCTTTTGATACTGATGTTTAGAAACCCATCCTAACTTTCTCTTTCTTTTGATACTGATGTTTAGAAACCCATCCTGACTTTCTCTTTCTTTTGATACTGATGTTTAGAGACTTCTCTTTCTTTTGATACTGATGGTTAGAAGCCCATCCTAACTTTCTCTTTCTTTTGATACTGATGTTTAGAAACCCATCCCAACTTTCTCTTTCTTTTGATACTGATGTTTAGAAACCCATCCTTACTTTCTCTTTCTTTTGATACTGATGTTTAGAAACCCATCCTAACTTTCTCTTTCTTTTGATACTGATGTTTAGAAACCCATCCTAACTTTCTCTTTCTTTTGATACTGATGTTTAGAAACCCATCCTGACGTCTCTTTCTTTTGATACTGATGTTTAGAAACCCATCCTAACTTTCTCTTTCTTTTGATACTGATGTTTAGAAACCCATCCTGACTTCTTTCTTTTGATACTGATGTTTAGAAACCCATCCTAACTTTCTCTTTATTTTGATACTGATGTTTAGAAACCCATCCTAACTTTCTTTTGATACTGATGTTTAGAAACCCATCCTAACTTTCTCTTTCTTTTGATACTGATGTTTAGAAACTCATCCTAACTTTCTCTTTCTTTTGATACTGATGTTTAGAAACCCATCCTAACTTTCTCTTTCTTTTGATACTGATGTTTAGAAACCCATCCTGACTTTCTCTTTCTTTTGATACTGATGTTTAGAAACCCATCCTGACGTCTCTTTCTTTTGATACTGATGTTTAGAAACCCATCCTAACTTTCTCTTTCTTTTGATACTGATGTTTAGAAACCCATCCTAACTTTCTCTTTCTTTTGATACTGATGTTTAGAAACCCATCCTAACTTTCTCTTTCTTTTGATACTGATGTTTAGAAACCCATCCTGACTTTCTCTTTCTTTTGATACTGATGTTTAGAGACTTCTCTTTCTTTTGATACTGATGTTTAGAAACCCATCCTGACTTTCTCTTTCTTTTGATACTGATGTTTAGAAACCCATCCTGACTTCTTTCTTTTGATACTGATGTTTAGAAACCCATCCTAACTGTCTATTTCTTTTGATACTGATGTTTAGAAACCCATCCTAACTTTCTCTTTCTTTTGATACTGATGTTTAGAAACCCATCCTAACTTTCTCTTTCTTTTGATACTGATGTTTAGAAACCCATCCTAACTTTCTCTTTCTTTTGATACTGATGTTTAGAAACCCATCCTAACTTTCTCTTTCTTTTGATACTGATGTTTAGAAACCCATCCTGACTTTCTCTTTCTTTTGATACTGATGTTTAGAAACCCATCCTAACTTTCTCTTTCTTTTGATACTGATGTTCAGAAACCCATCCTAACTTTCTTTTTCTTTTGATACTGATGTTTAGAAACCCATCCTAACTTTCTCTTTCTTTTGATACTGATGTTTAGAAACCCATCCTAACTTTCTCTTTCTTTTGATACTGATGTTTAGAAACCCATCCTGACGTCTCTTTCTTTTGATACTGATGTTTAGAAACCCATCCTAACTTTCTCTTTCTTTTGATACTGATGTTTAGAAACCCATCCTAACTTTCTCTTTCTTTTGATACTGATGTTTAGAAACCCATCCTAACTTTCTCTTTCTTTTGATACTGATGTTTAGAAACCCATCCTGACTTTCTCTTTCTTTTGATACTGATGTTTAGAGACTTCTCTTTCTTTTGATACTGATGTTTAGAAACCCATCCTGACTTTCTCTTTCTTTTGATACTGATGTTTAGAAACCCATCCTGACTTCTTTCTTTTGATACTGATGTTTAGAAACCCATCCTAACTGTCTATTTCTTTTGATACTGATGTTTAGAAACCCATCCTAACTTTCTCTTTCTTTTGATACTGATGTTTAGAAACCCATCCTGACTTTCTCTTTCTTTTGATACTGATGTTTAGAAACCCATCCTAACTTCTCTTTCTTTTGATACTGATGTTTAGAAACCCATCCTAACTTTCTCTTTCTTTTGATACTGATGTTTAGAAACCCATCCTGACTTTCTCTTTCTTTTGATACTGATGTTTAGAAACCCATCCTAACTTTCTCTTTCTTTTGATACTGATGTTCAGAAACCCATCCTAACTTTCTTTTTCTTTTGATACTGATGTTTAGAAACCCATCCTAACTTTCTCTTTCTTTTGATACTGATGTTTAGAAACCCATCCTAACTTTCTCTTTCTTTTGATACTGATGTTTAGAAACCCATCCTGGCCTGCCCTCCCACTTCTAGTGAAATATGGGAAAATCATACGTTTTTACTTTGTATTGAAGTTAAATAATTCCCAAACATTTGTACATTGCTTCTTCCAGCTCATAGGATACACATCGACTAGGAAAAAAAAAGAGTAATGTTCGGAGACCATTTTAGTCAGGAGGTGATCTCATTCAGTTTGAAAATATCAAATCTCTCTCAGGTTTGTGCATTAGTTGATTTGGTTTCAAAACACTACCTGGGCATTATCTTCGACAATCTTAAAATCTCTGGCCAACAGAATGAACTGCTAGTTCAAGGTCACGCAGTCTATCCGAACACACCCGCCGAACCACAAAATCATATTTGAACAATATCAACGCTCCAAACGAAGACCCTACGTGGGCAAGATCTTCGTCAATCTCGATCTTTCTTGCCAACAGAACGAGCTGCTAAGGTCAAGGTCACGCAGTCTATCCGAACAAACTCACCGAGCCACAAATCAAATTTGGATAGCATAAACGCTACAAACGAAGACCGTGGCATGATAACGAACGCTCTTCCAAACTGTCCGGCGAAGATGAGACGATCTAATTTGGACAGTGCATTAAGCACTGGTTTGGAAACCAGAGATGGATCAGGGGGGGAGCTGCAGCCTTCAACAAGCACAGGTTTTTTTTATGGTGGGCATGACACACCTCTTCACGCACAACCACTCTCACACACACTTTCACATACACATACACACACGCACGCGCGCACACACGCACACACAATTTCACACACACACTTTCAGAAACACACACACACTTTCAGAAACACACACACACACACACACACACACACACACACACACACACACACACACACACACACTTTCACACACACACACACACATACACATGCACATACACGCACATGCACACGCATTCATCATCAGAACACACACTGGGTGCATCAATGCCCTCACACTGACTTGTAGTAGTAGGTGTATTGATTGTGAGGGCCGGTGTGTAACCTCCTTTTCTTTTTTTTCTTTTTTTCTCTGTAGCTTTCTGTTTGTCTTCATCCATCTTTGTCTCTCTATCCGTTTCCTCACGTCCTCCCTCTCTCCCTATCTCCTTCTCTATATCTCTCTCCCTCTCTCTCTCCCTATCTATCTCCCTCTCATTCCCTCTCCCTCTATCTCTCTCCATCTCCATATCTCTCTCCCTCTCCCTATCTCTCTCCCTATCCATATCTTTCCCTATCTCTCTCCCGAGCCCTCTCTCTCTCCCTCTCCCCCTCCCTATCTCTCTCCATCTCCCTCTCTCCCTATACATCTCTTTCCCCATCTCTCTCCCTATCTCTCTCCCTCCCTATCTCTCTCCCTCTCCCTATCTCTCCCCCCCTCTCTCTCTCCCTCTCCCTATCTATCTCCCTCTCATTCCCTCTCCCTATCTCTCTCCTATCTCTCTCCATCTCCATATCTCTCTCCCTCTCCCTATCTCTCTCCCTCCCTCTATCTCTCTCCCGAGCCCTCTCCCTCTCCCCCTCCCTATCTCTCTCCCTCTCTCTCTATCTCTCTCCATCTCCCTATACATCTCTTTCCCCATCTCTCTCCCTATCCCCCTATCTCTCTCCCTCCCTCCCTCTCTCTCTCCCTATCTCTCTCCCTCCCTTCCCCCCTCTCTCTCTCCAGACCCAGAAGTAAATCAAACAAAAATACCCCCAAAGAACAACAGATAACCTCCTTATAGATTTTTTTGGTCCCCTACAATTCTCTTTACTATAATTACGAGAAACATACACATGCACGCTCCAAATCTGCTCTTTTTTTTTTGTTTTTTTTATTTAGTAAGGCGTTGGAACCATCCTATTTGCCAGATCCGACCTTGACCTTGACCGGTACAGCATCGCGGATGGATTTGCAGAGTGGTTTACGACAGACAGACAGACAGACACACAGGCAAACAAATAAACCCGACAGGCAGACAAGTGGATCGATCCCTATACCCGCCCGCTAAAAGAGGTGGGCGTGTCTGCGGAGGGGGAAGGGAGAGGAGAAGGGGGTGGGGGGTCGGAAGGGTAGGGAGGGATGGGGGGGGGGGGGCATGGGGGTTAAGTGTGTATGGGGGTAGGGTGTGGGGTGTGGGCGTGGTGGGGGGGGGGGGAAGAAGTGAGGGAGAGGGGTTTATATAACGAACGAACCGTGACCGATCTGGTCTCCATGGGATGGTCCACGGGGCTGTGTGTTGGCCAGACGTACAAGTTCTACGAAGACGGACAGAAGTGGAGGGTGTGGGTGGGGTAGGTGTGGGGGTGGGTCTGGGGGATAGGAAGAGAGAGGGGGTTTGCGGGTGGGATAGGTGTGTGGGTGGGTGGGTCTGGGGGATAGGAAGAGAGAGGGGGTTTGCGGGTGGCGTAGGTGTGTGGGTGGATCTGGGGGATAGGAAGAGAGGGGGGGGGTTTAGGGGTGGGGTGGGTGTGTGGGTGAGTCTGGGGGACAGGAAGAGAGGGGGGTTTGGGGGTGAGGTGGGTGTGTGGGTGGGTCTGGGGGAAAGGAAGAGAGGGGGGGTTGGGGGTGGGGTAGGTGTGTGGGTGGATCTGGGGGAAAGGAAGAGAGGGGGGTTAAGTGTGTATAGGGGTAGGGTGTGGGGTGTGGGCGTGGTGGGGGAGGGGGAGGAAGTGGGGGGGGGGGGGGAAGGGGTTTATATAACGAACGAACAGTGACCGATCTGGTCTCCATGGGATGGTCCACGGGGCTGTGTGTTGGCCAGACGTGCAAGTTCTACGAAGACGGACAGAAGTGGAGGGTGTGGGTGGGGTAGGTGTGTGGGTGGGTGGGTCTGGAGGAAAGGAAGAGAGGGGGGTTTGCGGGTGGGGTGGGTGTGTGTGTGGGTCTGGGGGATAGGAAGAGAGAGGGGGTTTGCGGGTGGGGTAGGTGTGTGGGTGAGTCTGGGGGATAGGAAGAGAGGGGGTGTGGGGTGGGGTGGGTGTGTGGGTGGGTCTGGGGGATAGGAAGAGAGGGGGGTTTGGGGGTGTGGTGGGTGTGTGGGTGGGTCTGGGGGATAGGAAGAGGGGGGGGGGTGGGGTGGGGTAGGTGTGTGGGTGGGTCTGGGGGAAAGGAAGAGAGGGGGGTTGGAGGGTGGGGTGGGGGTGTGTGCGTTGGGAGGGGGAGGGCTTGGGGGGGGGGGGGGCTGAGGGGGAGGGTAGGCGGTGGGTGCTGGAGGCTGTGATACCAAACCAAACCATTTCCGTTGTTGTGAGGCTGCAGCTTGCTGATGATGATGATGGTTGTGCTGAAAAAAACCCCACACAAAAAACAACAACAAAAAAACCGGGTAGGGGTATCGTCGAAATCGAGACGCAATGT
>NC_134904.1:34641647-34646647 GCF_041734735.1 Babylonia areolata | reverse complement strand
GTCGACAGTATTTTCTCTCCTCCCCCCCCCCCCACCCCCGCCTTCCACTAGACCTTGAGTGGTGGTCTGGACGCTAGTCATTCGGATGAGATGATAAATCCGAGGTCCCGTGTGCAGCATGCAATTAGCGCTCGTACAAGAACCCAAGGCAATAAAAAAAAAAAGGTTGTCCCTGGCAACATTCTGTAGAAAAAGCCGCTTCGATAGGAAAAACACAACAACAAACAACAAAAAAAAACTGCAGGCAGGAAAAATACAACCAAAAAACAGAAAAAGAAAAGAGGTTGGCGCTCTGAGTGTAACGACGCGCTCTCCCTGGGGAGAGCAGCCCAAATTTCACACAGAGAAATCTGTTGTGAAAAAAAAAAGAAAAAAAAGAAGAAAAAAAAAGAGAGTAACACAATACAACACTCCTAGAAATGAAGTTGTATCGGTCTTTGGTCGTCGTGCGGGGTAAAAACTTTTTATTCATTTATTTACTTTTTTTATTTATTTATTTAATTTTTACGTAGCATGGGATCGTCTTGCTGGAGCAACATACCCCATGTCCCCCCCCCAAAATGCTGCTCGCCCCTTCCTCACACCCCTGCCTCATACCCCAGCACACCCCTTCCTCACACCACCACACCCCTTCCTCACACCCCTGCCTCACCCCCCACACACCCCTTCCTCACACCCCTGCCTCACCCCCCACACACCCCTTCCTCACACCCCAACACACCCCTTCCTCACACCCCTGCCTCACCCCCCTTCCTCACACCCCTGCCTCACCCCCCACACACCCCTTCCTCACACCCCTTCCTCACCCCCCACACACCCCTTCCTCACACCCCAACACACCCCTTCCTCACACCCCTGCCTCACCCCCCACACACCCCTTCCTCACACCCCAACCAACACACCCCTTCCTCACACCCCTGCCTCACCCCCCACACACCCCTTCCTCACACCCCAACACACCCCTTCCTCACACCACCACACCCCATCCTCACACCCCCACACACCCCTTCCTCAAACCCCCACACACCCCTTCCTCATACCCCCACACACCCCTTCCTCACACCCCTTCCTCACACCACCACACCCCTTCCTCACCACACTCCTTCCTCACACCCCCACACCCCTTCCTCACACCCCACACACCCCTTCCTCACACCCCCACACACCCCTTCCTCACACCTCCACACACCCCTTCCTCAAACCCCCACACACCCCTTCCTCACACCCCCACACACCCCTTCCTCACACCCCCACACCCCTTCCTCACACCCCCACACCCCTTCTCACACCCCTTCCTCACACCCCCACACCCCTTCCTCACACCCCCCACACCCCTTCCTCACACCCCCCCACACCCCTTCCTCACACACCCACACACCCCTTCCGCACACCCTACACACCCCTTCCTCACACCCCCCTTCCTCACACACCCACACACCCCTTCCTCACACCCTACACACCCCTTCCTCACACACCCACACACCCCTTCCTCACACACCCACACACCCCTTCCTCACACCCCACACACCCCTTCCTCACACCCCCACACACCCCTTCCTCACACACACCCACACACTCCTTCCTCACACACCACACACACCTTTCTCACACACCACACCCCCCTTTCTCACACACCACACCCCCCTTTCTCACACACCACACCCCCCTTCCTCACCCTCCCACACACCCCTTCCTCACACCCCCACACACCCCTTCCTCACACACCCACACACCCCTTCCTCACACCCCACACACCCTTTCACCCACATCCCCAACCCCCTCACCCCCCCCCCGCCCCCCCCGACGCGCCCCTCACACCCCTTTCCGCGCCACACCAACCACCCCGACGTCCAGACATGGAATCCGATAGTACATCACGCGCCCTGAATATCAAGCGACAGCCCGTGAAGGCCAGATTCCAGCAAAGGGGATTATCTGGCCGCCTCCTGTCCACCCTCTGCTGATCCGGTCTGGCACGCACTCTGTCTGGCGTGGGTCAAAGCTGCTGCTGCTGCTGCTGCTGCTGCTGTGAATCCTCCTCATTCCTCCATTCCCCCTCGTCCCCGCCCCGCCCCCCACCACCCCCCACCCCACCCCCCACATCCCTCCTGAAGAAGTAAGATTCTCACTGAACTGAGGCCAAAACAATGACTCATTGAAACTCTTCGCAAGAACTAAAAAGTCCTTACTGAACTAAGGTCAAAAACAATGATTCATTAATCCCCCCCTCCCCCTTCCACCTCCCCCCCCCCACCCCCAGAAGAAGTAAAGTTCTCGCTGGGGGGCTAAGATCATCAAATCAACGAGTCACTGACCCTTCGTAAGAACTAAAGTCCTCACTGAACTAAGGCCAAAACAATGACTTATACTGACCCTTATTAAGAACTAAAGTCAATGGCTAACCCTTCTTCTTAAGAACTAATGTCCTCACCTCACTGACCCTAAGGCCCAAACCATGACTATCTCACTCTACCCCTGCCCTTCATGCACCCACATAAACATACACGCACACACTCTACACACACACACACACACACAAACACTCGAAAAAAAAGAAGAAAAATAGATATACGGACAGTCAAAAACGACTAACACACCTCTACCCATTCCTAAAGACCACAAGAAGAGAGTCGATAAAGCTGTAAGAAGGCAGGTAGACAGTCTGGCTCAACCCGAAGGCGCGCTTATGCTTATGCGTGTGCGTGTGCGTGTGGTCAGGTCATTCACAAGTCCACTCTGGAACACCGGTGAATCTTCTGCGACAACCAGGAAGAGAAATGGATTCACAGGCACGGGGGGATAATTTGACCGACAGCCATTATACCCTCTGATCCACTCTCGCGCACCTAGAAAGGAGTCTTGCATGCCAAGTGTGTAGTGATGATGGCCTTGAGGTAACGCGTCCGCCTAGGAAGCGAGAGAATCTGAGCGCGCTGGTTCGAATCACGGCTCTCTCCAAGGCAGGCAGCAAAATGAAGCAGTTCAGCCACCCCGTGACCTACAGAGAGGCCAGGACCATCATCCACAACCGTTACCAGAACCAGTGGAAGAGAAGGCTGGGTGCAAACAGCGGTGTCGATCCAATCCACCAGCTCCAGAGACACCAGCAGACAGTCCTCTTCAGACTGAGAACTGGCCACTGCCGACTACTGAGTCACCTTCACTGTATGAAGATCGCCCACACTGATGAGTGTCCATGTGGCACTGGACCCCAGACCCCTGAACACATCCTCCAACACTGCCCAACCCATGAAGCTCTACGGCGTCAAACCTGGCCAGGGGGCACAGAGCTACAGGCGCAGCTTTGGGGAGACCGCCACGACCTGGAGAAGACCGTGGGTTACATCGTGGCGACAGGGGTGTGCGTCTGACGCAGCCAAAACATCGAACACAGAAGAAGAAGAAGAAGAATCACGGCTCAGCCGTCGAAATATTTTCTCCCCCTCCACTACTAGACTTTGAGTGGTGGTCTGGACGCTAGTCATTAGGATGAGACGATAAACCGAGGTCCCATGTGCAGCATGCACTTAGCGCACGTAAAAGAACCCACGGCAACAAAAGGGTTGTTCCTGGCAAAATTCTGTAGAAAAACAAATAAAACTGCACGCAGGGAAAAAAAAAGAAAAGAAAGAAAAAAAGAAAGAAAAAGGTGGCGCTGTAGTGTAGCGACGCGCTCTACCTGGGGAGAGCAGCCCGAATTTCACACCGAGAAATCTGTTGTGACAAAACAGAGAAATACAATATACAATAATTAAGTGCCCAGAAAAAAACAAAAAAACCAACCAACCTTTCTCCAGCTTTCTCTGTAAGGTGCTATCGTCGTTCATGCTGTTGATTGCATACGTCTAATTTCTGTATCATTTTGTCACATTTGAATTTTGTATCATATTGTATCGTATTATTCTTTTGTCACAACGCATTTATCTATCTTCTTCTTCTTCTTTGCGTTCGACAGCTACGCAGTCAGGGTCGAAGTCCGAGGGATGCCACAAACTCGGACGTCCGGTGAAGATCGGCTGCCGTCCCCCAGAGCTTGGTGTTGAGGTCAGCACCCCCAGGCCAGGACTGCTGCCGCATCTTCTCATACAGGGGGCAGTCTTGGAGAATATGGGATGGGGTCTGGTCAGCCTGGCCGCAATCACATAAGGATGTGGCTGCCACTCCAATCCTCTTCAGGTGTGCTCGGAGGCCGCAGTGTCCTGTGCGAAGGCGGTAGATGGTAGTCTGGTGTCTTCTCTCCAGTGTCCTGATGGGATCTTGGTGTGCCTGGTAGCCTCCGTTCAGGGTGACCCAGCCTCTTCGGAATCTGCTGCGGAGGAGAGTTTTTGCTTCATTTATCTGTCTGAAATTAGGGCTGGCTGCTCTCCCCAGGGAGAGCGCGTCGCTTACACTGCACTGAGAGCGAAACCCTGTTTTTCTGGGTTTTTTTTTCCCTGCCTGCAATTTTTGTTTGTTTTCCTATCGAAAGTGGAATTTTTCTACGTATTTTTTGACAGGGACAACCATTTTGTTGTCGTGGGTTCTTTTACGTGCGCTAGGTGCATGCTGCACACGGGACCTCGGTTCATCGTCTCATCCGACTGACTAGCGTCCAGACCTCTATTCAAGGTCTAGTGGAGGTGGGGTGTTGGGGGGGTGGGGGTGGGGGGGGGGGGGGCGAGGGGGGGGGGGGGGGGGGGGGTGGGGGGGGGGGGGGAGAAAAGACTGGTGACTGTGGGATTCGAACCAACGCGCTCAGATTTTCTCGCTTCCTAGGCGGACGCGTTATCACTGGACCAACAACACTCCTGATATATGCTATCATTTAGAAATAAGCAATTATGGGGAACTTGTATAGTGTGTGTGTGTGTGTGTGTGTGAGGGTGGGGGGGGGGGGCGAGGCGGGGGGGGGGGGGGGGAGGGGGCAGGACAGGTGGAAGATGGAATCAGATGTACATTTGAAATGAATACTTTAGTGGACTTCGTCAAAGAAAAAAATCGGAACAGTCTTCGTCCTCATT
>NC_134904.1:34629147-34636647 GCF_041734735.1 Babylonia areolata | reverse complement strand
TAAAGAAAATAAGGGGGGGGGGAGAGAGAGGGGGCAGAGAGAGACGGAGAGAAAAAGACGGGGAGAGAGAGAGAGAGAGAGAGAGAGAGAGGGACAGAAAAAGACGGAGAGAGAGAGGAGGGAGGGAGAGAGAGAGGGGGGAGAGAAAGGGAGAGAGAGGGGGGAGAGAGAGAGAGGGGGGAGATAAAGGGAGAGAGAGAGGGGGGGAGAGAGAGAGGGGTGGAGAGAAAGAGACGGAGAGAGAGAGAGGGGAGAGGGAGAGAGAGAGAGGGAGAGAGAAAGGGAGAGAGAGAGAGAGGGGAGAGAGAGAGAGGGAGAGAGAGATGGGAGAGAGAGACGGAGGAGGGAGATAGAGAAAGAGAGAGAGAGGGAGAAAGAGAGTGACAGAGAGAGAGAGGAGAGAGAATGAGATAGAGGAGAGAGAGAGAGAGAGAGAGAGAGAGAGAGAGAGAGAGAGAGAGAGAGAGAGAGACAGAGACAGAGACAGAGAGACAATAGGCAGAGAGAGAACGTATGATTTCGAGAAGAGGGTGTGGGCCAACACAGAGCAATCGATTCCTCACATCTAAAATCCCAGTCCCACCCATACCATCTGTACTTGTCAGTTACAATTGTTTCACACTCCCTCCTCCTCCTCCTTCCTCCCCCTCCTCCTGCTTTCCTGTTTCCTTTCTGACGCTGCCCAAAATACTACTACTACTACTACTACTACTACTACTACTATTTCATTTATATTTCGCGCTATAATTCAAGCATGAGCAAGCTCTTAGCGCTTTACAATCCAGTACCTAAAGTGAAACAAGAAAGCACACACAAAGTCGTAAAAACATAAAACAGAATCATTAATATTACAAAAAAAACACCAACAAAAAACAAAAAAAAACAAACCACAATGCACAAAACCCACAAAGTGACATACTCTTAATTCTACAACTGTTACACTACAACACACACACACACACACACACACACACACACACACACACACACACACACACACACACACACACACAATTAAACCGCTGAGATGATAGCAATTTTCACTTAAAAAGTAGCATCATTGTAATTTGCATGCCATAGATTTTGTCCAAACTGTAAAATAAAATTTTGAATAGAAAAGGTAAAAAAAAAGGTAAATGGGGTAAAAATCGGCAGTCATTCTCCCTTTCGAACCACACCACCACCATCCATCTTCATTTCATTCATTCATTTTGCCCATCGCTCCTGGTGGAGCATAGGCCATCGACGACCCCTCGCCATCGCGCTCTGTTCTGGGCTGTTCTGGCCATTCCAGTCCAGTTGGTCCCTTTGCTGCTTCAGCTCTGCCTCGGTGTCTCGCCTCCAGCAGCTGTTGCGAGGCCGGCCTCTCTTCCTCTTTCCCTGCGGGTTCCAGGTCAGGGCTTGGCGTGTGATGCTGGACACTGGCTTCCTGAGGGTGTGTCCGATCTAGTCAGCCCCACTTCCTCCACCACCAACCATCTACCCACCCCCAATTTCTCTTACTCACACATCACACACACTCACATTGCCTTGAGCCTGGGACAACAGTACATATTGCCAAAGCATAGAGCAGTTCATCAACTGGAAGGGGGTGGGGTGGGGGTTGGGGGGTAGGATGACAAAAAGATTGTGACAGAGAGAGAGAGAGAGAGAGAGATACGGATACGGATACGGATGATTTATTCATCAGGCCATAGCCCCTATGAAGGGGTACACAAACAACATTTGTTACGTCACATTTGTTTGAATAAACACGAGAAAACCAAAATCATATGAAATCACATGAAACACAGATACATTTGCAAAACACATTATGAGGTTACAATTTCTCTAAATTTAAACGCTTTGTGCAGGAAAATGGACAAATTCCATACATCATTTTGCCTTTTGGACGACATCAATAAGCACAACTTGAATGTACAAGGTTTTCGGAAATATCTGGCTGGAATATATCTTTCTCTTAACTCCTTAAGAGCCGAGCAGCTCAAAACAAAATGCACTTCGTCTTCTTTGTCTTTCTGGCATAATGGGCAAATCAAATCATTAACATCAAATTTACTGTATCTGTAACGATGTACAGCCAAACTCGACACACCCAACCTAAATCTTGTGGTTATTATTCTTAGATATTTGTCCATGTTTAACGTCAAATAAGGTTTCATATCATGTAGTCCGCAAAATGTTCTATACATACTAAATCTATTACTGTTTTGAACATGCTCATTCCATGCTTGCCATCTACAATCAATTAAACGTTGACGAAAAATTTTAATGAAATCATTTATGCTACCCACACCTTGACTAAACCACACTTCGCCAAAACCATTTTCACACAGACAAATACGTACATCAGTTACCCAGTTTTTCTTTCCTCTAGAATCCAAATCAAACAACATTTTGTAAGTTTTCAACGGTATCCTAATTTCTTCCATTTGTACTAATCTAAGCCAATATCGTATGCACTGAACAGCAGACTTTACAACTATAGGGTATCTATTAGTTTCACCATATGCAAGGTCATTAGGGGTGCGCATATCAAGACCCAAAAACTTCTTCAAAGCAAATAGATGCACAGATTCACAATGAAACGCAGCGTTGTTTAAACCCCACTACTCTGAACCATATTCCACAATTGGCTGCACTTGAAAATAAAACATTTTCAGAAACAATTTCATGGAAGTATTATTCAATAAAGACAGTCTTTTCATGATACATAATAACGCATTTTTTGCCCTATAAGCGAGATATTTGCAAGCCGAAACAAAGCTTAAACGCGTAGTAAAAAAAATATCCCTAAATACTTGTACACATTTACCACAGGCATTGTAACACTATCCTAAAGCCATTTTTCCCTCGCACCTAAGAATCCCCCCTTTCGAAATACAATAATATTACTCTTTTTTCATATTAACCTTCAACTGAAGAGATGTGGCAGTTTGATGTAAGATATTTAATTGATTCTGCAGACCAACAACAGTCTCGGATAATAAAATAACGTCGTCAGCCAACAAAAGAATAAACAGTTCAAATGCATCATGAGAAATAGTGGCACCGTGTCTTCCATAATTGAGTATTTCTATCGCCAATTCATTAATAAAAAGAGAAAATAATATTGGACTGCACGCATCACCTTGCTTTACTCCTGTTGTACATCTGATATAATCTGTTAAGGAAGCACCACATCTAACTCTACATTTTATATTATCATACATACTCTGAATACATCTGTATAATTTACCTCTTATACCATTTCTTAACAAATAGGCCAAAGTAAATTCCTGTTTACAGAATCAAAAGCCTTTTCAAAATCGATGAAGGCCACATATAATTTACGGTTATAAGAAAACTGCTTTTGTACCAATGCTAACAGAGCGAACATGTGATCTATTGTTGAATAACCCTTTTTAAAACCGGCTTGGCATTCACCTGTAATGTTATTTTCCTGAACCCATTCCTGTAGTCTGCAATTAATAATAACACTAAATAATTTACTACTTATATTACTCAGGGATATACCTCTATAATTATTGGGATCTTTAACATCACCCTTTTTATATAATGGCAAAATAATAGACTCTGTCCAGGTTTCTGGAAAAATACCTTTATCAAACAGAACATTAAACAACTTAACGAAAAACTGAATAACTTGCTCGTTTGAGTTTTTATACAGTTCACCAATAATACCATCGGGGCCAGGGGCTTTACGGTTTTTTAACTTTGTAAAAGCCAGTAGGACCTCTTCTTTGGATATTGGACGGTTCATAAGACCGTCACCTTCAGCGAGTTGAAAATCTTCATCAAAATAATCACTACTTGACTCTTTGTCCAACAAAGACTTAAAATGCATAAACCAAGTATCAATATCAATGTTATTCATAGGCTGTTTCCTCTTAAAGGACGCTTCATGAACATTATTCCAAAATTCTTTTTGATTATTAATAGAAGTTACAAGTTTATCTAAAATCATGTCATTGAATTGTTTTTCTTTCCTAAGAAGTAACTTTTTGTACTCACGTCTAACTTTTCTGTATTCATGCTGAACTGTCACATCTGATGAGCGATTGGCTCTTCTAAGTTGTCTTCTAACATTTCTTTTATTGATTAAACATTCTTCATCAAACCAGTCATTTGATTTATTCCGTTTGTTTAACGACACACGCTTTTTCATACACTCAGCACACTCTCTCATGCAATCATTAAACATACCAGGTGCATTGTTTACATCCACATCAATCAAATTCATGGCAACATTAATTCTGGCGCTAATTGTATCTGTGTGTAAAGTATCAATGAAAATGTCAGCATTTACACTGTCCCATACAAACTTTTCTACCACCTGTTCCCTTTTTGTTTTACTCTTGCAATATAAGTTATCATTTTGGAATTCAATACAAACTGTGACAGGCATATGATCAGAATCAATCCGTTCACCAACACTTAATTTACATGAATCAAACACGATGGCAAAAAGTTCTTCAGAAAAAATAAAATAGTCATTCACACTACTACCGAAATCCGATATGTATGTGTAGCGACCCTCAAGATCGCCATTACACACGCCGTTTAGAATACTCAAGTCTAGAGTAGTGCACATATTTAACAACATTTTCCCATAATTATTCAAAGCACAATCTCGTGAACAGCGAAACGAACTCAGTGATTGGCTTTTATAGTGTGTATCTTGACTAGAATGTTGCGAAAAATCTTGAGCTATGTTTGACGTTCTACTATTTAAGTCGCCACACAATATAACGTAAGCATCATTGTTCAATAAACAGTCGATCAGACATTCTTCGAGTAAGCGAATACCATTGTCAATATCAAAATGAGAGTAAAAGGGAGACCCTTCAGGAGGGACATATGCACACACATAAAGTACATCTTTCAATGTTCCAAACAACTGTTTATCAAAAAGAAATACACAAAAATTAGTATAGTTTACGTCAATAACCTTCACAAAAGAAGTAAATTCATTTCTAATAAGACAAACCAAACCACCGGAACGTCTTCCACGGTCTGAAAGTTTAACAGCAGGTTTACAAAAAACATTATAATCAGCAAATAGGGTTGTGTCACAATATTCAACAAATGTTTCAACAAGGCATACAAAGTCAAAACTATACAAGTAGGAGAAAAAATCTTGGTCTTTAATTTTTGAAAGCAATCCATTGATGTTCCATAACAAAAAGAAAAGGGTCGTTTCTTCACAACTAAATCCAGACTATTTGCACACAAACCCACCTCCACGCTGCTCAACACACTGCCATCCACACTTTCATTTGTGTTTGACACAGATGTGTCGTCATGCTCCTGACAATGTTCAGCAAATTCACCTTGCACGTGCTCTGCACGCACTGACAACTCAGTCGGACAGGCCCGAAAAGAGGCTGCACGTGCACGTATGACAGTGACAGGAAAACATTTTACCGGTGTCGAGGATGTTTTGGCACCCTTTACATTGCTACTTGAGGCAGACTGTTGCACAGCACTGGGCCGGCCAACTTCCTATTTTAATTCGGTCAGTCGGTCATTGAGTGGGTCATGAAAAAACTTTCTCCCGTCAATCACAAGGTGATCAAAAGTCATAAAGCACCGTTTTCCGTCATCCCTTGCCTTTTTTAGATGAGGACTAAGCTTCCTTCTAATTTCACGGACACGCATGGAAAAATCCTCACCCACAAAAATGTTGGTGCCCTTTAGCTTTCGTTTTTCCTTTAGGATTTTTACTTTGTCCTTATAGAAGCAGCAACGAGCTATTATAGGTGAGTCAGGTTTATTACCAAGTCGATGAACACGATCGAATTCAATAGTGTCCGTCATGTCCAAATTGTCAGTCAGTAGGTCCTGAATAATGCCCTCACAGTCCTCGTTTGGTTTTTGTTTTTGAGAGAGAGAGAGAGAGAGAGAGAGAGAGAGAGAGAGAAGAATGGGAGAGACGGAGGGAGAGACAGAGAGAGAGAGAGGAGAGAGAGAGAGAGGGGGAGAGAGGAGAGAGAGAGAGAGAGAGAGAGAGAGAGAGAGAGAGAGAGAGAGAGAGAGAGAGAGAGAGAACGAATTTTATTTTCTGAGGTTTATACAGTAAGCAAAATAATACTTCTTTTCATCCAGCCCTCGAAGGGTAAACAGTAACATAAACAAACGGGGGGATCATTATATCAGTACAGCATGCATATTGTAGTCATGGATACATGAACGGTAAATTGACATTTACAACACTAACTGGAGGAGGATAAGAAGAGAGACAGATAAATAGAGAGAGAGAGAGAGTGGGAGAGACAGCTAACACAGAGCAGAGAGAGAGAGAGACAGAGACAGAGAGAGAGAGAGAGAGAGAGAGAGAGAGAGAGAGAGAGGAGGGATCATCGCAAAATGGCTGTTTTATTTTTGTCTGAGGCGCATCTACAAGATCCGATGGCAGGAGAAGATCCAAACGAAGATCTGTGGGAGCGAGCGGGACAGAAACCAGTGGCCAAGCAGATACTGCGGAAGAAAGTGGGGCTGGATCGGACACACCCTCAGGAAGCCAGTGTCCAGCCAAGCCCTGACCTGGAACCCGCAGGGAAAGAGGAAGAGAGGCCGGCCTCGCAACAGCTGCTGGAGGCTAGACACCGAGGCAGAGCTGAAGCAGCAAAGGGACCAACTGGACTGGAATGGCCAGAACAGCCCAGAACAGAGTGCGATGGCGAGGGGTCGTCGATGGCCTATGCTCCACCAGGAGCGATGGGCAAAATGAATGAATGAATGAATGAATTTTTGTCAACGAGAAAATCCTGTTTTCACGCAGCGGGTTGGGAAAGGAGGAAGGATGGCAAGTAGAGAAACCGTTCACTGAGGGGATGCCGCACTGTACTGAGAGAGTTTCAGTGTTCACTAGTTCAGTTTCTGAAGGAGGCGTCACTGCGTTCGGACAATTCCATATACGCTACACACATACAGAGAGAGAGAGAGAGAGAGAGAGAGAGAGAGAGAGAAACACACACAGAAACACACACACACAGAAACACACACACACACACTCACACACACACACAGAAACACACACACACACACACACACAGAAACACACACACACACACACACACAGAAACACACACACACACACACACACAGAAACACACACACACAGAAACACACACACACACACTCACACACGAACACACACACACGAACATACACACACACACACACACACATATATATATTAGTGACATGCACGTGCAATGATCACACCCAGAGAAGTATGTGATGAGGCAGCAACGTGGCTTTACAAGATATCTACCCTACCCAAAGTGTTGGAAAAGCTATCCATGGCTTCAGTAAAAAAAAAAAAAAAGAAAAAAAAAGGAAACAAACAAACAAACAAACAACAAGTAAATGCATTCAATGCAAAACTAAAAGAAATAAAGAAATATCTTAAAAGTAGAAGTAAAAGTACAACTATAGACCTACATGTTTGTGTATTGTGGAAGAGGAAATTTGACTTTTCTTTCAATCATAATA
>NC_134904.1:34614147-34619147 GCF_041734735.1 Babylonia areolata | reverse complement strand
CAACAAGTATGAAGGAAAAGGGCGAAACACCCTTTGAATACAGGATTCCACAGGATGATGTAATGGTCATGGTAAATTTACCTTTAAGCATTCTGTTCCCGATTTGGACAGCATAGCAGAGTGGCTTTGCCGGCCGTTTGTGATGCAGGCTGGGTGTTTCAATTGTCCGCCTCAAACCTGACTCTGCTTGGCTGGGGGCGGGGGGCGGGGGGGGGGGGGGGGGTGATCAAACCCTGGCTCTGATTGGTTGAGGATTGGGATCAAAACCTGGCTCTGATTGGTTGAGGGTTGGGATCAAAACCTGGCTCTGATTGGTTGAGGGTTGGGATCAAAACCTGGCTCTGATTGGTTAGGGAGGGTTGGGATCAAAAACTGGCTCTGATTGGTTGAGGGTTGGGATCAAAACCTGGCTCTGGCTGAGGGTTGGGATCAAACCATGGCTCTGATTGGTTGAGGGTTGGGATCAAACCGTGGCTCTGATTGGTTGGGGGTTGGGATCAAACCCTGGCTCTGGTTGGTTGAGGGTTGGGATCAAACCGTGGCTCTGATTGGTTGAGGGTTGGGATCAAAACCTGGCTCTGGCTGGTTGAGGGTTGGGGGATCAAACCCTGGCTCTGATTGGTTGAGGGTTGGGATCAAACCGTGGCTCTGATTGGTTGAGGGTTGGGGATCAAAACCTGGCTCTCACTGGTTCGGGGATGGGGTCACAACCTACCTTTCACTGGTTGGGGGTTGGGATAAAACCTGGCTCTCTTTGGTTGGGGAATAATACCTCTCATTGGTAAGGGGGCGGGATTTAAACCTGGCACTCTTTGGTTGGGGAATAATACCTCTCTTTGGTAAGGAGGTGGGATTTAAACCTGGCTCTCATTGGTTGAGGATGGGATCAAAACGTGGCTCTCATTGGTTGAGGATGGGATCAAAAGATGGCTCTCATTGGTTGAGGGATCTCATTGACTGGAGTATGGAATCAAAACATGGCTCTCATTGGTTGACTGATCTCATTGGCTGGAGTATGGGATCAAAACATGGCTCTCATTGGTTGAGGGATCTCATTGGTTGGAGTATGGGGATCAAAACGTGGCTCTCATTGGTTGAGGGATAAAACCTAGCTCTCATTGGATGGGGGATGAGATCAAAACCTGTCTCTCATTGGTTGGAGGATGGGATCAAAACCTGGCTCCCATTGGTTGGTGGATGGGAAGCAAGGCAACACAATACAATAACAATACACAACACAGCCGTGAAACAACGTCCCTGAACTGTCAGTAAGCCGTGTGAGGTGGAGGCGGTGGATGGAGGAGCATGGCATGGGGTTGTCATGCGAAGCACGGAGCATGAGGGGGGTCTTCCTATCTCCTGATCTCAGCTATCCCCCCCCCCCCCCCTCTCTCTCTCTCTCTTCTATTTTCTTTTATTTCCACCCAAGCACAGAAGGTTCTTTTCTTGAGAAGCTGTTCAGATCTTGTGCACTAACTTTTGTTACAAATCATGTTCAGTCTTTCCTGTATTTAGAACGATTGACTGATTGAATACAATTTGCATATTTCGTGATGTTGATCTTGCTTCTTTTCTTTTTTGGGGGGTTGGGGTGGGTAGGAGTGGCGGTGTGGTGGGGGGGGGGGGGGTGTTAAAATAATGTTGGTACTTTAAACAGATTCATTTGTCAATTGTTTGACGAACATGCAATGTTCTGTCCAATTTTTATGAAGGAACACTTTATGACCTATCTTCAACTTTTCATGAAAATCTCCACAAAAAACAACCTATTATTTCGGCTATTTAGGTATCATTCTTCCTTTTCTTCAGGATAATGTGGTTTTTTTAAAATGGTGCATGCAGGAAAAATAAATATCTACACTTAATGATTTGTGATTGGGTATATCGGTTATGAATCGTTTCGGACCATAAAATGTCTATAAATTCTAATTTCGGACAAAACTATGTAAGTATTTCCTTCCAATTTGAAGGTTTAGCTTTCGTCCCAATGATGACTTTTTTTTCTTCCAATTTGAAGGTTTAGCTTCCGTATCAATGAATATTTTTTTCTTCCAATTTGATGGTTTCGCTTTCGTACAAATGATGATTTTTTTTCTTCCAATTTGAAGGTTTAGCTTTCGTAGCAATGATTATTTTTTCCTTCCAATTTGATGGTTTAGCTTGCGTACCAATGATGATTTTTTTCCTTCCAATTTGAAAGTTTAGCTTTCGTAGCAATGATGATTTTTTCCTTCCAATTTGAAAGTTTAGCAATGATGATTTTAATGACAGGAAACACACATCAACATTTAGAATGTCTGGGATCTTTGCCTCTTAGCCGCAATTTGTTTGACCTGCGCGCTAACCTTGGGATCTTTACAACGTGCGTTGCTTGATGTTATCTGATAGGTAGTAAAATCTGCAATGCTTTGAACAGTGGAAGGAATTACGTTTAATTAACATCCCGTCAAATATACTGATTAATCTTCCTTAATTAACGTGTTAAGTACTTAGTATTTTCACACTGAATTATTATCGTTAAAATGGATTGGGAAGGAGAGAACGTGGGGCAGTTTGAATCACATGCCTTTTTGTATTATGAAGATGAACTATTCTTATTCATTGTTCAATATTCCCGATCTCTTCGCTGCACTCATTTTCCTATGCCAAGTTTTGACAGAAGCGATCGATTTTCCATGCTGCTGCCTTTCCACTTGGTGTCAATGTTCTTTCAATATTTCAGTATTTCTTTCAGTGGTGGAATATGTGTCCTTCGCAAAGCATGGCCCTGATATTTTTAGATTCTCCCGGGTTCCATTGTGTTTGTTTATGTATGGTTGGTATTTTTCTGTTGAAAGGTTCTCTCTCTCTCTCTCTCTCTCTCTCTCTGTGTGTGTGTGTGTGTGTGTGTGTGTGTGTGTCAAAAATGTTTTTAAAATTTTTTTTATGTTATCCCAATCACGGGTAAGGGGCTTTGATCCTTTGATGTGTGTGTGTGTGTGTGTGTGTGTGTGTGTGTGTGTGTGTGTGTGTGAGAGAGAGAGAGAGAGAGAGAGAGAAATCTATTTGTTATGTATGAAGCCCTCCCCGCCGACAATCCGAATAAATATCTTCCCTGTCTCTCTGTCTCTGTCTCTCTCTCTCTTGGCCAGATTGCACGAGTGATCTTTGCACAGCTAAGTTTGCTTAGAGTTAAGAATGTTTCTAAGTATATGGAGTTTACACTGCAGAGAACATTCCTAACCTTAAGCAAAACTTCGCGAAGTTGGCTCATGCAAGCCCACCCTGGTCTCTTTGTTTCTTCTTTATTATGGGTCATGCGTGCAACTTCTTCTTCCATTCTTTAACTCTCTCCGTACGAACGGCGAAAGAGACGACGTTAACAGCATTTCACCCCAATTATCATCATCAAAATATTGCAAGCGGAGGGCTCTTATACTGAAGAGGTGAATGTTGACAAAGAATACCACAATTCTGACGACGGAAGCTAAAGGTTGGGTCATTCAGACACCCACTGGACATCCGAGGGGTCTGTGTAGAGGAGAAGAGAGGACTGGCTGTACTGAGTGAGTTAAGTAAGGGTCTTCAACCTTAACATGAATAAACATCTCTCTCTCTCTCTCTCTCTCTCTCTTACGAAGTGCCCGTTGAGAATTTTTGGTTTCCTAAGTCTGTTACTGTAAACAAATTTGTGTATCATGTAAAATTCTCTGTCTCTCTCTGTCTCTGTCTGTCTCTCTCTCTCTCTCTCTCTCTCTGTGTGTGTGTGTGTGTGTGTGTGTGTGTGTGTGTGTGTGTGTGTGTGTGTGTGTGTGTGTGTGTGTGTCTCAATGAAGTGCTTCTTGATTATTTGTTACGTGTCCTATCTGATAATGAAACTACGAAATATCTCTGTCTCTCCCATTATCTCTTCTTCTATCTGTTTGTGTCTCTGTCTCTGTCTCTGTGCCTGCCAGTCAGTCTGTCAAATAACCACTTTCTTTTGCTTCAATACAAGACTGCCGCCCTTAACTGGGTAATACAAACATGGATACAGATCTCTCTCTCTCTCTCTCTCTCTCTCTCTCTCCCCTCTCTCTCTCACAACCACATATAGATATTTGTATTTGTATTTCTTTTTATCACAACAGATTTCTCTGTGTGAAATTCGGGCTGTTCTCCCCAGGGTGAGCGCGTCGCTACACTACAGCGCCACTCCCCCCCCCCCTACCCCCACCTTTTATCCCAACCCCCAACCAGTGAACAACCGTTTTGTTGCCGTGGGTTCTTTTACGTGCGCTAAGTGCATGCTGCACACGGGACCTCGGTTCATCGTCTCATCCGAATGACTAGCGTGCAGACTACCACTCAAGGTCTAGTGGAGGGGTGTGGGGGGGAAATATCGGCAGCTGAGCCGTGATTCGAACCAGCGCGCTCATATTCTCTCGCTTCCTAGGCGGACGCGTTACCTCTAGGCCATCACTCCGCATATATATGTACAAACTTTTGGACAAGAATGCCCACCCATAGGTATTACCCTCCCCCGACTGCCCCCATCTCTCCCTCTCTCCTCTTTGTGGAAGAAATCAGAATCGTTCTGTCTGTCTGTCTGTCTGTCTGTCTGTCTGACTGTCTGTCTGTCTCTTTCTCTCTTTCTTCTTGTCCCCACATCTGTCACTCTGCCTCTCCCCACCCCCCTCCACACCCTCTCTCCCTCTCTCTCTCACACACACACACACTCTCTCTCCATCGCTCACCAACACATCTACTTTCGCTCACAAAAATCTAATTTGCATCCAAAAGAGGACCGGGTTTCAAGCAGGGGCGAGAGGGGAGGGGGCGGGGGTGTGGGGGGTTGGGGGGTGTGGATGTGTTGGGTGGGGGGGGTTAGGGGGGTGGGGTGGGGGGGGGGACGACCAAGACAGTTAGGCTGGCGGACAGGGGAAAGAATTGCCTGTCATGTGAAAACCGGGCTTAAGCAATTCTCTTGGACGGTGTTGAATAGCCTGCAATCACACACCCTCTTCTTTCTTTTCTTGTCT
>NC_134904.1:34604147-34606647 GCF_041734735.1 Babylonia areolata | reverse complement strand
AGAGAGATAGTGAGAGAGAGATAGTGAGAGAGAGAGAGGGAGAGACACAGAGAGAGTGAGAGACAGAGAGAGTGAGAGACACACACACATGGTAAGAGAGAGAGTGAGAGAGAGACAGACAGAGACACACACACACACACACACACACAGAGAGAGAGAGAGAGAGACAGAGAGAGAGAGAGAGAGAGAGACAGACAGACAGGCAGGCAGACTGAGATACAAAGACAGAGACAAAGACACACACAGAGAGAGAGACAGACAGTGAAACAGAGAGACAGACGTAGAGATCGAGAGAGAACACTGAACACTTTAATGTCAACAGCTTTACAGCCCGAATGAGATGGAGGTACACAGTACACATAACAACATGTATCAACAGTAATGATATTGAGGAAAACCAAATCCAAAACGAAATAAATCATTTTGTACAAAATCAGTGGTGTGTCCATCGAGATCGATGATGACCATCGTTGTCATCCAGATGGGGGATGGGGGATGGGGGGAGGGTGGTGGTGGGGTGGGGGGAAGGATGCTCATGAATCTATCTGTGAGTGCGCAGATGGCTGAATAGTCCAATCTGCGCACGAAATGTTCGCTGACAGTTGGGGCAGACAAAGACAGGCATATCATTGTCAGGGAGCTTGTTTGCCTGTGACTTTCTGGCCTGCCTCTTCTGAACAGCTGCAGCAGTCCTGTTGGCCTCGCACAACCTGGCGCCTTTGTGCACAGCAGCGCGCCATTTGTCACGGTCCACTGCAGATTCCTCCCAGGAGTCAGGGTTGATATCAAACGCTTTCAGAGAGACTTTCAGAGTATCTCTGAAGCGCTTCTTCTGACCTCCGTGTGATCTCTTCCCTTGTTGCAGCTCGCCATAGAAGAGCCTTTTGGGCAGCCGATGGTCTGGCATACGCGCCACGTGTCCAGCCCAGCGAAGCTGGGACTGCATCAGGATGGTGAAGATGCTGGGAAGGGTGGCTTTTGCGAGCACCTCTGTGTCTGGGGTCTTGTCTTGCCACTTGATGTTCAGTAGCTTCCTGAGGCATGTTGTGTGGAAGTGGTTCAGCTTCTTGGCATGTCGTTGGTACACTGTCCAAGTTTCGCAGGCGTACAGTAGTGTGGGGAGAACTACTGCTCTGTAGACCTTTAGCTTGGTCTCAAGACTAATGCCTCTTCTGTTCCAGACATTTGCATTGAGTCTACCAAAAGTTGCGCTTGCTCTTGCAATCCTGACGTTCACTTCATCGTCGATGGTCGCATTTCGTGACAGTGTGCTGCCAAGGTATGTGAACCGCTCCACCGCACTGAGTCTCTGACCGTTGACTGTGATGTTGGGCTCAACGTAGGGTTTCCCTGGGGCTGGCTGATGGAGAACTTCAGTTTTCCTCGTGCTGATGGTAAGGCCGAAGTTCCTGCTGGCAGTGGCAAACTTGTCGACGCTGAGTTGCATGTCAGCTTCAGATCCAGCGTTGAGGGCACAATCATCAGCAAACAAAAAGTCTCTGATGATGTCTGTCATGACCTTCGTTTTTGCTTGAAGCCTTCTGAGGTTAAACAGCTTGCCATCTGTTCGGTACTTTAGGCCGATTCCAACATCGCCATCTCGATGGAGGTACACAACCAAATCCAAAACGAAATAAATCATTTTGTACAAAATCAAAACTGCAGTTGTAACACAAGTATTTTAACTCTCTCCATACGAACGGCGAAAGGGACGACATTAACAGCGTTTCAGCCCAATTACCATCATCAAAATATTGCAAGCGGAAGGCTTTTATACTGAAGAGGTGAATGTTGACAGAGAATACCACAATTCTGACGACGGAAGCTAAAGGTTGGGTCATTCAGACACCCACTGGACATCCGAGGGGTCTGTGTAGAGGAGAAGAGAGGACTGGCCGTACTGAGTGAGTTAATTATTATAATATAGTAATTACCATTATTAAAGTATTTTCCATATGAAGCTGTCAACACATAATTCAATTTTCTCAATGCACAACACCTGGTACTATTTTATTTTATTTTATTTTTTTTCGTCGAATGTTATTCGCTTCGGCAATATATTTTGACTATAACGAAGTTTCCTGATTTTGTATCAAGCACTCCACACAAAAAAATGTCTTCATTCTTTGCTAAATTTGTTTTTAAATATAACACATTTTTTCACGAATATCATCACAAGCTTTACAACTAAACAAGAAATGTAACTCCTCCTCCTCCTTTAGATGACCGCACATCGGACAAGGAGATCCAGACAGAGAATGCGAATGGTTTATTCATCAGGCCATAGCCCCTCATGAAGGTGTAAGTGCCTTTTCTTTTGACTCACTTGTGTCAACAAAGTGAGTATGTTTTAACCCGGTGTTCGGTTGTCTCTCTCTCTCTCTCTGTGTGTGTGTGTGTGTGTGTGTGTGTGTGTGTCTGTGCGTCTGTGTTTCCGTGGTAAACTTTAACATTGACATTTTCTCTGCAAATACTTTGTCAGTTGACACCAAATTAGGCA
>NC_134904.1:34596647-34599147 GCF_041734735.1 Babylonia areolata | reverse complement strand
CCATCATGACAGTTTGAGAATGTTTCTTCTCCCTCTCTCTGCATGAATTTGGTTTGGTTTGGTTTTGTTGTTGTTGTTGTTGTTTCTTCTGCTGTTGTGTTTTTTTTTTCAAACCAGCAAACAGCAACACCAACCAAACAGACAGTGGTGGGTTGTAGAAACAAGAACTGGGTGAGATTTTTTTCTTAACCCAACTCCCCCCCCCCCCCCCAAAAAAAAACAACAAAAAAACCCTCCCCCCACACACACACCCAAACAAACAAACAAAGATAGGAAAATCCGCATAAGCGCTTATCTATTATCCTCGGAAATAAAGAATTTTTTCTTACATTCTGTCTGTCTGTCTGTCTGTCTGTCTCTCTCTCCCATCTCTCTCTGTGGCCCAAGTTCAGAGTACTTTCCCCCCCCCCCCACTCCTCCCTCTCTCCCTCTGTCTCTGTTTCTATCTATCTATCTTTGTGTCCTCTCTCCCACTCTTTATTTACTTATCCTATTTACTAAGAAGTAGTAGTAGTAGTAGTAGTACTAGAGTATTGTATTTCTTATTTTGTTTTGTTTGCTTGTTTGATTTCTTTACCCTGAGGGCTGGATGAAGAAAAAAAAAAAGCATGTCCTTGCTTATTCCACTTCCCTCATTAAGGAACATTCATTCATTCATTCATTCATTCATTCCCTTCCTCTTTCCGTACTGTTCTTTCCTGACCTATTTTTCTTCCCTCCTTCCCTCCTTCCCTCTCTTCCCCTTTCTCCTTCCTTCCTTTCTCCCTTGTTCTTGTTCTCCCCACCACCACCCCCACAGTAAAAAAAAAAAAAAAAAAAAAATCCTTTCAATTCTTCTTCTTCTTCTTTCTTTTAATTCTCCAATTCTGGAGAATCAGGGACATTCCCAGAACAAATCACGCCCCCTTGTTCTCAGCTGAAGCTTCGTTCTCTCAACCATCATGACAGTTTGAGAATGTTTCTTCCCTCTCTCTCTCTGCATTAATTTGGTTTGGTTTGGTTTTGTTGTTGTTGTTGTTTCTTCTGCTGTTGTGTTGTTGTTTTTTTCAAACCAGCAAACAGCAACACCAACCAAACAGACAGTGGTGGGTTATGGAAACAAGAACTGGGTGAGATTTCTTTTAAACCCCCAAAAGCCACACACAAAAAAAAACCCCTCCAAACAAACAAACAAAAATCCGCGTAAGCGCTTATCTATTATCCTCGGAAATAAAGAATTTAGTCTTACGTTCTCTCTCTCTCCCTCTCTCACTCTCTCTGTGGCCCAAGTTCACAGTACTTCCCCCCCCCCCCCCCCCCCGCCCCACTCCTCTCTCTCTCCCTCTGTCTCTGCACTCTCTCTCTCTCTCTGGGATTGTCGGAAAAAGAAGTTACCTTCCGAAGCCTTATATTTATCGAAAAAAAACAAACAAAAAAAAACACACCAAAAACCACTGTTACCCTGATGCCAGTTGTTGTTGTTTGTCGTTGATTTTCTTTTTTTACTCTCAGCAATGTGTCAATTTCTCTGTAAACCGTCGTTATTCTTTTGTTCATACATTGTCCCCCCATGCCAAAGGATAGTATTGTCAATGGCAATAAAACAATGTCCGTGTCCGTGTGTCTCTTTCCCCCCGTCTCTCTCTCTCTCTCTTTCTCTACCCCTCTCTCTCTCCCCCCCTCTCTTTCACCCCACCCCTCTGTATATCAGTCTACCCTCTTCTCCCTTCTGCGGAACATGAAAGCATTATTCGAAATTTAGCACTGTATCTTCATAAAGCATTTCAGTTAAGAGAGAGAGAGACAATTGTGTCTTAATTTTTGTGTGTATGTGTTGTGTTTATTTTCGAAGGACTTGTCGTGCTTGTTTAATTCTTGTTTTGATTATACAATTATGTTTTTGCCCCTCTTCATATGGGGGGTGTGAGGCTTGGAGTCAGCACGTGAGAGATTTAGGAGTTGGATGAGGACCAGTGATGCCCGTCCTCCTAACTAGGTAGGAGCAGCTGCCGAGCAACAAAGGTACTACCTCTATCCAGAGCCCCCTACTGCTTGGCATCTCTTACAAAGACCACATAACCAATGAGGAAGTCAAAAACAGAATAAGGCAAGCCATTGGTCCCTATGAAGATCTTCTCACCACCATCAAGAGGCGCAAATTAAAATGGTTCGGCCACGTAACAAGAGGAGAGGGGCTTGCCAAGACAGTGCTCCAGGGAACAGTCAGAGGAGGAAGGAAGAGAGGAAGACAGAAGAAGAGATGGGAAGACAACATCACAGAATGGACAGGATTGAAGCTGAGCGAGGCGGTCAAATGTGCGAAAGACAGGGATGGATGGAGAGGACTGGTTGACAGGTCATCTGTAGCGCCCCAACGGCAACCGCCATGGGGCAGCTGAGCTGAGCTGAGATATGGGGGGTAAGGCCTTGAGTGAATAAAATATCTGAACCCGAATTCCCCCCCCCCTCTCTCTTTCACCCCACCCCTCTGTATGTCAGTCTACCCTTTCTCCCTTCTCCA
>NC_134904.1:34586647-34589147 GCF_041734735.1 Babylonia areolata | reverse complement strand
AAGGCGAGGGTAGGACAGGGTGGGGCTTATTGTCGGTTACCTTTTAAGGTGAGGTTGGAGAGGGTGGGGCTTATCGTCGGTTACCTTTTAAGGCGAGGGTTGGAAAGGGTGGGGCTTACTGTCAGTTACCTTTTAAGGCGAGGGTTGGAAAGGGTGGGGCTTATTGTCGGTTACCTTTTAAGGCGAGGGTAGGACAGGGTGGGGCTTATTGTTGGTTACCTTTTAAGGCGAGGGTAGGACAGGGTGGGGCTTATTGTCGGTTACCTTTTAAGGCGAGGGTAGGACAGGGTGGGGCTTACTGTCAGTTACCTTTTAAGGTTAGGGTGGCACAGGGTGGGGCTTATTGTCGGTTTACTTTTTAAGGCGAGGGTTGGAGAGGGTGGGGCTTATTGTCGGTTACCTTTTAAGGTGAGGGTGGGAGAGGGTGGGGCTTACTGTCAGTTACCTTTTAAGGTTATGGTGGGAGAGGGTTGGGCTTATTGTCGGTTACCTTTTAAGGTGAGGTTGGAGAGGGTGGGGCTTATTGTCGGTTACCTTTTAAGGTGAGGTTGGAGAGGGTGGGGCTTATTGTCGGTTACCTTTTAAGGCGAGGGTAGGACAAGGTGGGGCTTATTGTCGGTTACCTTTTAAGGTGAGGGTTGGAGAGGGTGGGGCTTATTGTCGGTTACCTTTTAAGGTGAGGGTTGGAGAGGGTGGGGCTTAATGTCGGTTACCTTTTAAGGCGAGGGTTGGAGAGGGTGGGGCTTACTGTCAGTTACCTTTTAAGGTTAGGGTGGGAGATGGTTGGGCTTATTGTCAGTTACCTTTTAAGGTAGGGTGCGACAGGCTGGAGATATTGTCGGTTACCTTTTAAGGTGAGGTTGGAAAGGGTGGGGCTCATTGTCGGTTACTTTTTAAGGTGAGGGTTGGAGAGGGTGGGGCTTATTGTCGGTGACCTTTTAAGGTGAGGGTTGGAAAGGGTGGGGCTCATTGTCGGTTACCTTTTAAGGTGAGGGTGGGACAGGGTGGGGCTTATTGTAGGTTATCTTTTAAGGCGAGGGTAGGAGAGGGTGAGGCTTATTGTCGGTTACCTTTTAAGGCGAGGGTAAGACAGGGTGGAGATATTGTCAGTTACCTTTTAAGGCGAGGGTTGGAGAGGGTGGGGCTTATTGTCAGTTACCTTTTAAGGCGAGGGTAGGAGAGGGTGAGGCTTATTGTCGGTTACCTTTTAAGGCGAGGGTAAGACAGGGTGGAGATATTGTCAGTTACCTTTTAAGGCGAGGGTTGGAGAGGGTGGGGCTTATTGTCAGTTACCTTTTAAGGCGAAGGTTGGAGAGGGTGGGGCTTATTGTCGGTTACCTTTTAAGGCGAGGGTTGGAGAGGGTGGGGCTTATTGTCGGTTACCTTTTAAGGCGAGGGTTGGAGAGGGTGGGGCTTATTGTCGGTTACCTTTTAAGGCGAGGGTTGGAGAGGGTGGGGCTTACTGTCAGTTACCTTTTAAGGTTAGGGTGGCACAGGGTGGGGCTTATTGTCGGTTTACTTTTTAAGGCGAGGGTTGGAGAGGGTGGGGCTTATTGTCGGTTACCTTTTAAGGCGAGGGTAGGACAGGGTGGGGCTTATTGTTGGTTACCTTTTAAGGTGAGGTTGGAGAGGGTGGGGCTTATTGTCGGTTACCTTTTAAGGTTAGGGTGGGAGAGGGTGGGGCTTACTGTCAGTTACCTTTTAAGGTTATGGTGGGAGAGGGTTGGGCTTATTGTCAGTTACCTTTTAAGGTAGGGTGCGACAGGCTGGAGATATTGTCGGTTACCTTTTAAGGTGAGGTTGGAGAGGGTGGAGATATTGTCTGCTACCTTTTAAGGCAAGAGTTGGAGAAGGTGGGGCTTAGTGACGGTTACCTTTTAAGGCGCGGGTGGAACAGGGTGGAGATATTGTCAGTTACCTTTTGAGGTGAGGTTTGAGAGGGTGGGGCTCATTATCGTTTACCTTTTAAGGTTACGGTTGGAGAGGGTGGGGCTTATTGTCGGTTACCTTTTAAGGCGAGGGTTGGGAGAACGTGGGAGAAAGTGGAGGGCTGATCCCTTTCCTTTTGACCTCAGTGCTTCCTCCTCTCCTCCTACTCTTCCTCCCCCCCCCCCCTCTTCCAACCTTGTCTGCTTTTGTCCAACCATCTCTCTGTCTGTCTGTCTATGTCTGTCTCTCCGTGTCTCTCTATCTCTTCCCCTCTCCCCCTCTCTCTACCTTTGTCTGTCGGTCTCTCACTGTCTTTGTCTCTCCAGTTCTTTTCATGATCATATTATTATTATGTTGGCCTCCCCTCAAGCAACGTCTGCTTTTGTCCTAATCTCTTTGTGTGTGTGTGTGTGTGTGTGTGTGTGCGCGCGCGCGCGCGCGTGTACGTGCGTGCGTACGTGTGTGTGTGTGTGTGTGTGTGTGTGTGTGGGAGGGGGGTATGTAGTGTATGTGTCTGTGTATGGTGTGTGCGTTCGTGCGCGAGCGCGCGCGCGCGTGTGTGTGTGTGTGT
>NC_134904.1:34566647-34571647 GCF_041734735.1 Babylonia areolata | reverse complement strand
GAAACACACACACACACACACACACACACACCCTGACGGAACACACCCACCAACACCCCCAGAACCTCACCCACCCGATACATTCCCTACACCCTATCCAACACACACACACAAACACACGCACACATACACACCCACCCACTCACACACACACACACCCCTCCCCCCCCACACACAAACACACACCCCCACACACACTCACACAAACAACAAACACCCCCCCACACACACACACACACACACGAACACAAATACACACACACACACAAACATCCCCCCCCCCCACACACACACAAACACCCACCCACACACACAACCCCCCCCCCCCCCCACCGCCCCCCCCCCCCCCCCCCCGCCACACACACAAACACACACACACAAACATCCCCCCCTCCCCCAAGCCCCCTACCCAAACACACACCCACCACCCTCACCTGGTTCAGGTACCCGGTGCGGAACTGCACGAGGATGTCCAGCAGGTAGACAAGGTCCACGAGGATGTCGAAGGTGAACCAGCAGGCGTGGCAGGCCGTCTGCACCTCTCGGAACGCCTGCCTGAGGATGCACGTCCACAGGTTGTACAGCACGGCCACCGTCACCACGCCCAGCCAGTTGAACATGAAGTTGCCGTCATGCTGCACGGCGAGGTTCCTCGGGGGCTTGAACAACCTGGGGGTGTGGAGGGGGGTGTGTGTGGAGGGGGGGGGGGAGAGGGGGGGCAGAGGGGAGTGGAGTTATTATCATCATTATCATCATCATGATCATTATTATTATCATTATTATCGTCAACTTTATCATTATTATCATTATCATCGTCATCTTTATCATTATCATTATTATTATGATGATTATTATTATGGTTATTATTATGATTATGATGATGATGATGGTAACTATCAATTAATTAATTGATTTATTTATTCATTTATTCATTCGTTTGTTCATTTATTTCTTTAAAAATATATTTTAAATTATTTTTGTATTATCCCCATTATTATTATTATCATTATTATTATTATCATCATCATCATTATTGTTGTTGTTGTTGTTACTAGTGTTATTATTATTATTATCATTATTATTATCATTAGTATCTTTCTCATCATCATCACCATCACCATCATCATAATCATCACGATCATCATAAACCCCTAAAAAAAAAAACACACCCAAAAACAGCCCCCCAAAAAACAACAACAACAACAACAAAACACACACACACAAAAAACCCCCACAAAAAACAAAAAAACAAAAACAAAAAACAGACAAACAGACAAACAAACAACCCCCCCAAAAAAAAACAAAAAAAAACAACACCAAACAAACACACCCTCACCTCGGCTCGTTGGTGTTCCTGCCGCCCAGGCCGCCCCCTCCGGCAGGGTAGCTGCTGGACTGGGCCTCCTCCTCGCCGCCCGAGTACGTCTGGTTCAGCTGGGAGCGCTGGTTGCGCGTGGAGAACTTGCGCAGGAAGGAGTCCTCGCGAGACAGGCCCGGCTTCTTCTTGGGAGCCTGCATCTCGTTGGCAGCCTTCAGCGTGTTGCGGAGACGTCGCCACTTGGCGCCGGGGGACACGGAAGGGACCTGGGTTGCCGTTGAAGGGGGTGGGGGAGTGTGGGGTGTGGGTGGGGCGGGGGTGGGGGGTATGGGTGGCGGGGGTAGGTGGAAGGGGAGGGGAATTAAAAAAAAAAAAGAAAAAAAAAAGCGACAACAAACAAACAAAGAGAGTGTTAAGATTTTTTTTTTAAATAAATAAAAGTGGTGGACAAATATTGGAAAAAAAAAGTGGTGGTCAAGTCAAATTATCGTTCTTGAAAAACTGGTGGAAGAATAACAGGGAAAAAGTGGTGGTCAAGTCAAATTATCGTTCTTGAAAAACTGGTGGAAGAATAACAGGGAAAGAAAAAGTGTCGTCAAGTCAAATCAAATCATCGTTCTTGGAAATTCAATGGGAACTAGTGGTGGAAGAAAAGAGGTTGGGATGGGAGTGGCGGGGGGGGGGGGGGGGGGGGTATGGTGGGGGGGGGGGGCGTTAGGGGAGGAATAAAAAAAAACACAACAACAAAGAGTGCTAAGAAAAAAAAAAGTGTTGGAGAAATATTGGAAAAAGTGTGGTCAAGTTAAATCAAATTATCGTTCTTGGACCTTCGGTAAGAAAAAGTGGTTGAAAAATATAGGAAAAAGTATGGTCAAATCGAATGAAATTATCGTTCTTGAAAAGTGGTGGAAGAATATAGGAAAAAGTGTGGTCAAGTTAAATCAAATTATAGTTCTTGGAACTTCGGTAAGAAAAGGTGGTGGAAGAATATAGGGAAAAGTGTGGTCAAGTTAAATCAAATTATAGTTCTTGGAACTTCGGTAAGAAAAAGTGGCGGAAGAATATAGGAATAAGTGTGGTCAAGTTAAATCAAATTATAGTTCTTGGAACTTCGGTAAGAAAAGGTGGTGGAAGAATATAGGGAAAAGTGTGGTCAAGTCAAATCAAATTATCGTTCTTGGAAAGTGGTGGAAGAATATTGGAAAAAGGGTGGTCAAGTCAAATCAAATTATCGTTCTTGGACCTTCGGTAAGAAAAAGTGGTTGAAAAAGATAGGAAAAAGTGTGGTCAAGTCAAATCAAATTATCGTTCTTGAAAAGTGGTGGAAGAATATAGGAAAAAGTGTGGTCAAATCGAATGAAATTATCGTTCTTGGAACCTTGGAAAGAAAGAGTGGTGGAAGAATATAGGAATAAGTGTGGTCAAGTCAAATTAAATTTTAGCTCCTGGTTGCAACTTTGGTAAGAAAAGGTGGTGGAAGAATATAGGAAAAAGTGTGGTCAAGTCAAATGAAATTATAGTTCTTGAAAAGTGGTGGAAGAATATAGAAAAAAAGTGTGGTCAAATCAAATCAAAGTATATGGTGCTTCGATGAGCCTCCCCGACCACCAAGGCCATCTCAATGCTTTCGAAATGTTAGCATCTACTTCGAGTCAAGGGGAAAAAAGAGAAAAAAAGAAAACAGTACAATAAAAATTTATCATCACTGTTTCAATCTGTTCACTCAAAAATAAGTTTTAAAATAATCCAGACTTTAAAGCATTCAAATCTGATTAAAGTGTAATCAATAATGTGGGGGAAAAGTGTAGTCAAAATATATAATGAAAAAAGTGTTGAGAATTACTGGCAAAAAATGTTGGTGATAAGAAACTCAAGGGAGAGCTGGACAGTACAAGGTCTTCAGAGAAGAAGCCCCCCCCCTCAGTCAAGTGTGTCGGCCCTCAACTCCTTACACTCCAAGGGGGCCGGGCCGCACCCAGTTCATGACTTCTGGATGCTCTTGTATTGCCGCTTTTTTCCCCTTTTTTTCCTGGTCCTCAGCAGGTTTGAACCCGCGCCTCCAGGGTGGTCGCCACTTCAGGACTGAGTCACAATTATCGCTTGGAAAATGTAGACATGTATAGAAAAAAAACAACAAAAAAACGTGGACAGGTATCGGGGAATCAAAAGGACGAGTACAGGAAAATAAAAGAAAAGGCGTGGATTATTGTATGGGAAATATCTGGACACGTGTAGGGGGAAAAGAGTGGACAAGTACTACTTTTGAAATATGGAATTCTGTAGGAAAAAGTTGGGACAAGCGTATGGTAAAAAGTCAGAACAAGTGTAGGATAAAACAGATGCGGACTAGTATAATTACGGGAAAATGTGTTAACACATGTTTGCAGAAAGTGTCTACAAGCACATGAAAAAAAATGTGTGGATGAATCTACATAAAATGGTGTGGATGAATATAGGAAAAACGAGTGTCAATACGTATACATAAAAAGTGGACAAGCACAGGTAAAAACAGGGACAAGCATTGAGGAAAAAAACCATTAACAAGGTGCATGAAAAGAGTGAATATATAATTACACATATAGGTTGGTGCATGGAAAGAGTTGACATGTGTAGGTTGGTGCATGGAAAGAGTGGACATGTGTAGGTTGGTGCATGGAAAGAGTGGACATGTGTAGGTTGGTGCATGGAAAGAGTAGACATGTATAGGTTGGTGCATGGAAAGAGTTGACATGTATAGGTTGGTGCATGGAAAGAGTGGACATGTGTAGTTAGTGCATGGAAAGAGTGGACATGTGTAGGTTGGTGCATGAAAAGAGTGGACATGTAGAGACTGGTCCATGAAAAGAGTGAACATGTATAGGTTGGTGCATGAAAAGAGTGGACATGTATAGGTCGGTGCATGAAAAGAGTGAACATGTATAGAGTGGTACGTGAAAAGAATGGACATGTATAGACTGATACATAAAAAGAGTTGTATAGATTGATTCATGAAAACATACATATGTGTAGCTTGGTGCACGAAAAGCGTCGGCATGTACACATACACGTTTGTGCATGATAAGCTTCGAGTGAAAGCGTGAACAAATATACACTGGTGTATGAACAAATGTGAAGTACAAGCCGAGACCATGGATGTCTCCAAAAGTTATGTCTGTACTGGTCCATGGACTAAGCGCAACCAACTGAAAAGATATCTCCGGACTGAAAACTCCCTTTAAAACGAAGCATAAACAAACAAACAAACAAATTATATTAAAAAAATGTTTTAAAAATGATCACTTGCAAGTAAGGCATTTGACACGTTTGAACAAGTACAAGTCGGAGCCTGACATATGAATAAGTATATTAACAAATAATGAGGCCAGGAGATGAAATGGTTAACAAATAGTAAAGAGTGGTAACTCTCTCCATTCACAAGGTACACAACTTCAAGTCAGTGCTGCTTACGCTACCGACTCAGCTAGCACACAAGTAAAAGAAAGGTACACTGGAATAAACCCAGCCACCCCCTCAAAATGGAGAGAGTCACCACTCTTTACTATTTGTTAATCATTTCATCTCCTGGCCTCATTATTTTGTTAATTTCCAGTTGAAAACCACCGAGGCAACCATGTATTTGTTCTCTGTTGTCTATGTGGTCTGTGTGGCTTGTTCAGGATTAAAGAGGCTATGCCAGTCTTGA
>NC_134904.1:34554147-34561647 GCF_041734735.1 Babylonia areolata | reverse complement strand
GGACTTGCGTCAGAAAACGCGAGATTCCAGACATGCCTGTGTAGGGATGCAAGGGCGGGATGGACTGTAAATCTTTACTTTGTCAGAAAGGCGTGATGGTGCAGAACCATTCAAAGAACTGAAACACATACCTCTGTGTGTGTGTGTGTGTGTGTGTGTGTGTGTGTGTGTGCGCGCGCGCGCGTACGTGCGTGCCCATGTGTGTGTGTGTGTGTGTGTGTGTGTGTGTGCATTCATTACTTTTCGATAAATGTATTTAAAACTGTGGATGCAAACATACAAATTCTGGATGCAAACATACAACTTCCCTCTCTCTCTCTCTCTCTCTCTGAGAGACACAACTCCCCTATTTTATCCATACCACGCCCACTCCCAAAGTTTTTCAGAACTTCCAGGACAACAACAACAAAAAAAAAAAAGGGAAAAAAAGAAGAAGAAGAAGAAGAAGAAAAAAGCTAGATGCACGCACTGTCATCCCAAAAGATGTAATTTGTCAAAGAGAGACAGGCGAGCCAATGTCTCTCTCGCTCTCTTTTTTTTCTCTTTGTCAAGAGCAATACATATTTGATGTGACATATGACAATCAAACATTGCTGCTCCTTCATGCGTCTGCTGCTAACCCACGCAGCATACAGCGGTGTACAGGACCAAATGGTTTGGTTTCCACCACTGGCTCAACCAGAGAAAAAAGAAACAACGGTTCAGAAATATTTTAACTCTCTCCATACGAACGGCGAAAGAGACGACGTTAACAGCGTTTCAAAATATTGCAAGCGGAAGGCTCTTATACTGAAGAGGTGAATGTTGACAAAGAATACCACAATTCTGACGACGGAAGCTAAAGGTTGGGTCATTCAGACACCCACTGGACATCCGAGGGGTCTGTGTAGAGGAGAAGAGAGGACTGGCCGTACTGAGTGAGTTAAACCTGTTTCTTCCAAACCTATCTCTTTACCGTAGAACTGTTGTCTATTGTCAGGAGGGGAAATAGTCGAGTGTTGATTAAGGAAAACTGACATGTTCATTTGCATTCGCTTGTTTGTGATTAAGTTGGCTTTTTTGTTTGTTTGTTTTTGACATCGCTTTTTTTTTTCTTCTTCTTTTTTTTTGTAGTGTGTGTGTGTGTGTGTGTGTGTGTGTGTGTGTAAAATATGGAATGCGTGAGAAAAAAATGTCCAGTACAGACGTAGGCGTTGTGCTTTGTTGGCTAATCGACTGAAATTATCTAAAGCGTGATATGCTATATCGATTTAACACACAAGAGTTCTAGTCGGCAGAACTATGCCATCAAAGCAGTGTAAAACAGTAATTGCAAAAGGTATTTCCAGGTCAGCTTTCAACGGATTTATGATTGCATTGATCTGAATAGTATGTTTTGTTTTTCAAATTGTCACAGTGCAAATAGATCATGAAGAATTCCACTGCTCTAAAGGTAGGGGGATATCGTATGCCTTCTTCGAGCTCTTTTGCTAACTGAAGCCAGCGGAAGTGTTCAATCAGCCATTTTGTTACTCGTGTCGTCAGTACAGCGCGAAGCGGTAACTTCATATATGTAGCCCAGCGCTCAGCTGGTTACGATGCCTGCTTCAAGGCAAGCTTTAACTCACTCAGTACGGCCAGTCCTCTCTTCTCCTCTACACAGACCCTTCGGATGTCCAGTGGGTGTCTTAATGACCCAACCTTTAGCTTCCGTCGTCAGAATTGTGGTATTCTTTGCCAACATTCACGTCTTCAGTATAAGAGCGTTCCGCTTGCAATATTTTGATGATGGTAATTGGGGTGAAACGCTGTTAACGTCGTCTCTTTCGCCGTTCGTATGGAGAGAGTTAACTTGCTCGCGGCGTTAGTTAAAGCTGACCATCCTGCGTGTGCCTCTACAGCAAGTTTGGGCTACATGTCACTGCACTGTTTTCCTGCAATACATTTGGTAACTAAACCACTGACATATATCAATGAAGACACAACATTTGATACGTCGTGGGGGCAAACATAACACGATTTCATCGAAGATACACGTTTACAGTTCAGAAACTACAACCGGTTAGCAGACGATTTCTCAACGGACTGACGGCCGGATACGAGAAACAATATGGCGTCCAGTTGGCTTCAGCTTTCCTGGCCAATGAGCTATCCATGTATTTTTAGAGCAGTGAGTGAATTCACATCCACGGTGCCTCAACCCTTTCCTACCGCTGTTTGTAACATTCTCCAACACAACGAAATGAGGTCACCCAAATAGTGGGGTAAGTGAGGAGGGGCGCAATAGCTGAATGGTTAAAGCGTTGGACTTTCAATCTGATGGTCCAGGGTTCGAATCTCGGTAACGGCGCCTGGTGGGTAAAGGGTGGAGATTTTCCCGATCTCCAAGGTCAACATATGTGGAGACCTGCTAGTGCCTGAAACCCCTTCGTGTGGATACACAAGCAGAAGATCAAATACGCACGTTAAAGATTCTGTAATCTATATCAGCGTTCGGTGGTTATGGAAACAAGAACATACCCATCATGCACAGCCCCGAAAACGGAGTATGGCTGCCTACATGGCTTGGTAAATAAACAAAACGGTCATAC
The DNA here is from genome assembly GCF_041734735.1 of Babylonia areolata. NCBI lineage: Eukaryota > Metazoa > Mollusca > Gastropoda > Neogastropoda > Buccinidae > Babylonia > Babylonia areolata. The sequence goes on along the minus strand of NC_134904.1, from coordinate 34,559,077 downwards.
ACGTAAAATGTTCAAAATGTTACATGTTTGTCTGAGTGTGTATGTGTGCGTGCCTGAAATTTGATTGACACAGGAAACGAATGATGAGCGCCCAATGGCAGCCGTCAGTCGGCTCTACCCAGGTTGACAACCTGCTGTGTAAATGACCCCAAGTTTGTAAAGCGCTTAGAGCTTGGTCTCCGACCGAGGATATAGGCGCTGTATAAGCATCCATATCAATAAATCAATCAAACCAAATGGGAGTAAAATGCCTCTCCCAGGGAAAGGACAAAACACCATGCCCTCATCGCTGGAGCAGAAGACAGCTGCATTGCTTGGTTCTAACGGTTTCTAACGGTGCATATCTGTTATGCATGTGTGGGTGTGTGTGTGAACGTGTGTCTTCATGTTTTACATTTATTTGCTTATTTATCATCATTGTTGTCTTATTTATTTATTTATTTATTTATTTATTATTATTACTATTATTACTACTACCCCTTTTTATATATTATTTATTTATTTACTTATTTATGTACGCTTATCTATTATTTATTCACCTTTTTTTTCCCTCACGGCCTGACTAAGCGCGTTGGGTTACGCTGCTGGTCAGGCATCCGCTTGGCAGATGTGGTGCAGCGTATATGGATTTGTCCGAACGCAGTGACGCCTCCTTGAGCTACTGAAACTGAAACTGAATCTAACGGTTTGACAGTTACACGTGACTAAATGCCTACGTTGACCGAACCACGCCATTGGTCAGTTCCATACTACTACTACTACTACTACACATAGTTAGTAGCGGGTTACGACCATACTAGGCTCTTCCGTCCGAGAATTGCAACTGGCTCTAGGACCAGAAGCCCCAAAACGGCTTACAAACATCGATCCTGCCACGCACGGCGCTTTTCCTTACGCAGTTCGATACATGATAACAGAGCTGGCTGGAAGCTTCAGTTTCAGTTTCAGTAGCTCAAGGAGGCGTCACTGCGCTCGGACAAATCCATATACCCTACACCACATCTGCCAAGCAGATGCCTGACCAGCAGCGTAACCCAACGCGCTCAGTCAGGCCTTGAAAAAGAATGCCAACAGCACCCGGTGTTCCCGTCAGTACCCGGTGTTCCCATCCAAGTACTAACCGGGCCCGACGTTGCTTAACTTCGGTGATCGGACGAGAACCGGTGTTTTCAACGTGGTATGGCCGTTGGCAAAATTAAACAAGCAAAATTAATAATCCCATGGATTCCTCTCGATAGTCAAACGGCACTGTGACAGACAAACTCAAGACGAAGCAGTCTCTAGTCTTTTTTTTTCTTTCTTAGCAGTGGGGTAGGGGAGAGGGGAGGAGGGGGGGGGGGGGGGGGAGGGGTAAGCAGACTGACTCACTGGCTCCATTACGTAAAGCTGAGAAAAGAAGAAAAAAAAGATGGTCAGTTTTTATTTTTCCAACTGTTAGCTGACTGGATACCCCCCAGGAGAGAGAGAGAGAGAGAGAGAGAGAGAGAGAGAGAGAGAGACAGAGAGAGAGAGACAGAGACAGACAGAGAGAGAGACAGAGAGAGAGAGAGAGAGAGAGACAGAGACAGAGAGAGAGACAGAGAGAGAGAGAGAGAGACACAGACACACACACACACACACAGAGAAAAGAGAGACAGAGAGAGAGACAGAGAGCAGCTTTATCCATTACGGAATATGATCGACGATGATGGATGATGATGATGATTGATGACTGATGGTGGTGGTAAAGGGGTGGTGGTGGTGGAGGCTGACGATAAGGAGAAGGAGAAAAGAACAGGGGTAGAGGAGGGGGGTGGGGGGGAGAGACAGGAATGGGTAGGTAGGTGATTAGGGAGGTGGAACGTTAAGGGAAAGGGGGAGTTGGAGAGGGGAGGGAGGGAGGAAAGGGAGGGAAGGGAGGGAGGGACAGGAGAGATGAACGGTAGGCGCCGCTCCATCCAAGAGGATGGATTTCTGACACGACGTGCACCCTTCACGAGAGGATCGATCAGTCAGCAATGCAGAGCCGGCCGGGGTTGGGTAGGGTGGTCCACCCGCCTTCTTTCTCCCGAGGCCGCGCCTCTACCCTCCCTCCCCTCCCCTCCCCTCCCTCCACCTTGGAGGCACTGGGGGGGGGGGGGGGGGGGGGATGTGGCAGAATGGCTAAGACGCTTATCTGCCAACAGAGTGTCCGTGTGAAGTCCTGGGTTCGAATCCCACTCTCACCTATACCCCTTTCTCTCCAAGTTTGACTGGAATATCAAAACTGAGCGTCTGTCTGATCATTCGGATGAGGCGGATAAACCGAGGTCCACCTTGGTGGGGATGAGGAAGAGGTGGCAGAATTGTATTTGTATTTGTATTTCTTTTTTTTTTTTATCACAACAGATTTCTCTGTGTGAAATTCGGGCTGCTCTTCCCCAGGGAGAGCGCGTCGCCATACTACAGCGCCACCCATTTAAAAAAAAAAGAAAAGTTTCCTGTGTGTAGTTTTATTTGTTTTTCCTATTGAAGCGGATTTTTAAAAAATAATTTTGCCAGGAACAACCCTTTTGTTGCCGTGGGTTCTTTTACGTGCGCTAAGCGCATGCTGCACACGGGACCTCGGTATATCGTCTCATCCGAATGACTAGCGTCCAGACCACCACTAAAGGTCTAGTGGAGGGGGAGAACATTTCGGCGGTTGTGCCGTGATTCGAACCAGCGCGCTCAGATATCTCTCGCTTCCTAGGCGGACGCGTTACCTCTAGGCCATCACTCCACTTTCACTTTGTTAAGGCGCTTGTCTACCTTCTTCTTCTTCTGCGTTCACTCGTATGCACACGAGTGGGCTTTTACGTGTATGACCGTTTTTACCCCGCCATGTAGGCATCCATACTCCGTTTTCGGGGGTGTGCATGCTGGATGTTGTTGTTGTTTCCATAACCCACCGAACGCTGACATGGATTACAGGATCTTTAACGTGCGTATTTGATCTTCTGCTTGCATATACACACGAAGGGGATTCAGGCACTAGCAGGTCTGCACGTATGTTGACCTGGGAGATCGTAAAAATCTCCACCCTTTACCCACCAGGCGCCGTCACCGTGATTCGAACCCGGGACCCTCAGATCAAACGTCCAACGCTTTAACCATTCGGCTATGGCGCCCGTCGCTTGTCCACCAATACAGTGTCCGTGAGGGTCTGGGTTCGAATCCCACCCTCACCTACCTCCTTCTCTCCAAGTATGACTGGAAAATCAAACTGAGCGTCTGTCTGATCATTCGGATGAGGCGGGTAAACCGAGGTCCACCTTGGCGGGGATGAGGGAGAGGTGGCAGAATTGTTAAGGCGCTTGTCTACCAATACAGTGTCCGTGAGGGTTTGGGTTCGATTCACACGCTCAACTACCCCTTTCTCTCCAAGTTTGACTGGAATATCAAAACTGAGCGTCTGTCTGATCATTCGGATGAGGCGGGTAAACCGAGGTCCACCTTGGTGGGGATGAGGGAGAGGTGACAGAATTGTATTTGTATTTGTATTTCTTTTTTTTTTTTATCACAACAGATTTCTCTGTGTGAAATTCGGGCTGCTCTTCCCCAGGGAGAGCGCGTCGCCATACTACAGCGCCACCCATTTAAAAAAAAAATTTCCTGTGTGTAGTTTTATTTGTTTTTCTTATTGAAGTGGATTTAAAAAAAAAAAATTTTGCCAGGAACAACCCTTTTGTTGCCGTGGGTTCTTTTACGTGCGCTAAGTGCATGCTGCACACGGGACCTCGGTTTATCGTCTCATCCGAATGACTAGCGTCCAGACCACCACTAAAGGTCTAGTGGAGGGGGAGAAAATTTCGGGGGTTGTGCCGTGATTCGAACCAGCGCGCTCAGATTCTCTCGCTTCCTAGGCGGACGCGTTACCTCTAGGCCATCACTTCACTTTAACTTTGTTAAGGCGCTTGTCTACCTTCTTCTTCTTCTGCGTTCACTCGTATGCACACGAGTGGGCTTTTACGTGTATGACCGTTTTTACCCTGCCATGTAGGCAGCCATACTCCGTTTTCGGGGGTGTGCATGCTGGATGTTGTTGTTGTTTCCATAACCCACCGAACGCTGACATGGATTACAGGATCTTTAATGTGCGTATTTAATCTTCTGCTTGCATATACACACGAAGGGGGTTCAGGCACTAGCAGGTCTGCACGTATGTTGACCTGGGAGATCGTAAAAATCTCCACCCTTTACCCACCAGGCGCCGTCACCGTGATTCGAACCCGGGACCCTCAGATCAAACGTCCAACGCTTTAACCATTCGGCTATGGCGCCCGTCGCTTGTCCACCAATACAGTGTCCGTGAGGGTCTGGGTTCGAATCCCACCCTCACCTACCTCCTTCTCTCCAAGTATGACTGGAAAATCAAACTGAGCGTCTGTCTGATCATTCGGATGAGGCGGTAAACCGAGGTCCACCTTGGCGGGGATGAGGGAGAGGTGGCAGAATTGTTAAGGCGCTTGTCTACCAATACAGTGTCCGTGAGGGTTTGGGTTCGATTCACACTCTCACCTCTCTCTCTTACGTTTGACTGGAAAATCAAACTGAACGTCTAATCATTCGGATGAGACGGGTAAACCAAGGTCCCGTGTGCAGCACGCACTTGCAGCACTGAACAAATAAAAACCCATGGCAAAAAAAAAGAACAAGAGAGGCAAGGCCTTCAAGACTCACTTGTGATACACTTTGAAAAAAAAAATCCAAGCTTTTTTATGTATTGAGTATAATTTCAAAATGTAATGTTTAAGATGAGAAAGATCAGTTTAAAGCAAATTAAGTCCCCTAGCATTAATTACAGAGTAATTTCCCTTTGTTTACTATCTGCACCAAACGTTTGCAAAATAAATAAAACTTCCATGCCTAGCAAAAGAAGTTCCTGTTTGAACAAAAAATGATAATAATGACTGCTCTTGTTGTTGGGTCA
>NC_134904.1:34544147-34549147 GCF_041734735.1 Babylonia areolata | reverse complement strand
CCTAGCGCCTGTTTAGCGTCTGATAGGATTGGGGAGAGGGTGGGGGCTAGGGGGTGGGGGGTGGGGGGAGGGTTGGGGGGTGGGTGGGGGTGGGGGGGGTGGGGAGGGCTGAGGAGTGCGCGCGAAGTGAAAATGAGGAAGGTTGTGTGTGTGTGTGTGTGTGTGTGTGTGTTTCTTTCCCTGGCTCTCTCTCTCTCTCCTCTGTGTGTGTGTGTGTGTGTGTGTGTGTGTGTGTGTGTGTGTGTGTGCGTGTGTGAGTGTGTGCGTGCGTGCATGCGTGCGTGTGTATGTGTTGTGCGTGTGCGTGTGTGTGTGTGTGTGTGTGTGTGTGTGTGTTGTGTATGTGTGTGTGCATGCGTGCGTATGTATGTGTTTTGTGTGTGTGTGAGTGCGCGCGCACGCGTGCGTGCGTGCGTGCGCGCGCCTAAGAGCCCTTTTAACTTTTCTCATAAAAGTATCCTCGAACAAAGTTGAACACTTACCTTAAAAACCCCGTCCTCCCTATATCCTAACTTCAAAGCTATTTCTGTTCCTTCTCCACACACTATTTCACCTCCTCCATCCGACGAATAATTTGTAGTCGTAGTAGTAGTAGTAGTAGCAGTAGTAGTAGTATTGTAGGTTTTTTTTTGTTGGTTTGTTTGTTGACTTGTTTAATTTATTTACCCTGAGGGACGGATGAAGAAGAAGAAAAAAACAACAACATGTCCTTGCTTATTCCACTTCCCTCATTAATTTGAAGAAAATTCATTCAATTCCGTCTTTCTCTCTCAGTCTCTCTCTGTCTCTGTCTGTCTGTCTGTCTGTCTCTCTCGTAAAAACCGCCAAGCATTTAACGTAATTTAAAACAACTCAAGTAATAACAACGTTAAAATCTGCTCTCCAGCAACAATGAAACTGTATCTAATTAAAGGTGTATATAGAAATGCTGGAAACAAATAATAATAATAATAATGGTACTTATATAGCGCTAAATCTTGTGCATAAACAAATCAAAGCGCTTTCGCACCAGTCATTCTCACGCAAGCATAACTCTAAAACTGAAAAAAACTAAAAAGACAAGGAAGAGGAAGGGAAGGGAGGCTACTTTGGGAAGAGGTGGGTTTTAAGGCCAGACTTGAAAGAGCTGAGTGTGGAGACTTGACGAAGCGAAAGAGGAAGTTCATTCCAATTGCAAGGTCCAGAGACAGAGAAAGAACGGTGGCCAACAGTCGAGAGTTTGAATCTGGGTATATGTAAGTGGAGTGGATCCGAAGCTGATCGTAGTGAGCGAGATGGAGTGTAGAGGTGAAGGCAGCCACAGAGATAGGAAGGGGCTGATTTGTGAATACATTTGTAGCATAGAGTGCTGATCTTGTACTTTATTCGGTGTGAGACAGGGAGCCAGTGGAGATGTTGCAAAAGAGGAGTGGTGTGCTCAGATCTTTTCTTTCTGAGGACGAGTCGGGCAGCAGAATTTTGTATGCGCTGAAGGGACTGAATGGATGAAGCAGGCAAACCAGACAATAGAGAGTTACAGTAGTCAAGGCGAGAGAGAATGAGAGAAACGACAAGTCTAGATGTTGCGTCAGTGGACAGATATTTCCGGATGGAACTGATGCGCCGCAGTTGACAGTAGCAGGATTGACATGTCTGATTGATAAATGTTTGCATGGACAGTGTGTTGTCAAGGACAACGCCGAGGTTCCTGACTGAAGTGGACAGAGGGATGGATGTACTGCCAAGTTTGATTGTATTAGTTGTAATGGAAGAGAGTTTTTGTTTAGTTCCTATGATCATTGCTTCAGTTTTGTCCGCGTTCAATTGTAACTTATTTAGAGTCATCCAATTTTGAATATCCAGGAAGCAGTTAGATGTTTCTTGCAAGAGCGACAACAGTTTTTCAGGTGTATCACTCTTCTGGATTTGAGTGTCATCAGCATAAGAATGATGACTGACATTATGGCGGTTGATAATTTCAGCGAGAGGAGCAGTGTACAGTGTGAAGAGCACTGGGCCTAAAACAGATCCCTGTGGGACTCCATGTTCAATTTTAACGGGTTCAGACTGGAAATTATCAACAATGACAGACTGGAATCGATCAGTGAGATAAGATTTGAACCAGTTTAGAACAGTGCCGTTGATACCAAATGTAAAATGAAGACGGGAAAGAAGGATTGAATGGTCTATCGTGTCAAAGGCGGCTGACAAGTCGAGAAGAGTGAGAAGGGAGATCTGTCCTGAGTCGGACGCTAGAAGTAGGTTATTCAGGATGTGGAGGAGAGTGGTTTCGGTGCTGGAGCGTCCTCGATGTGGCAAAATTGATGAACTGTCAAGATGATCCTTTTTATGAACTGTGTGTGTGTGTGTGTGTGTGTGTGTGTGTGTGTGTGTGTGTGTGTGTGTGTGCGTGTGTGCGCGCGCGTGTGTATGTTCTAATAATTGATGTGTCTGACAAACGCTCGACTGTGAGCAACCCAAGACAGACAGAGACAGAGAGAGAATGTGTGTGTGTGTGAGATAGACACACAGACACACAGACACACAGACACACACACACACACACACACACACACAGAGAGAGAGAGAGAGACAGGCAAACGAACAGATACAAACACACCTTTTGACACCAATCATTGCTGGAAAAATATCAAAGAAAACAAACCCTGTATGATAATAATAATAATAATAATAATAATAATATCACCATCATCATCATAATCATATGATAATATCATCATCATCATCATCATCATAACAACAATAATAATGATAATAATCATTATTATTATCATATGTCCAGCCGACTGCACAGGGCCATGTCAGGACGACCAAACTGCTGAAATGTCCAGCCACACAAGAAACCCAACCCAACCCCCCCCCCCCCACACACACACACAAACACATATACCCCACCCCGTCCCCCTCAACACCCACCCCACACCTCCACACCCACACACAACTCCCCCCTCTACATCCCCACCCCTTCTTCCTCCCCCCCCCCCCCCACACACACACAACACACATCTCTCTTCTTCACCTTTTTGGCCAGCCGACGGGCACGCTTGGCCACGGAGTTCTCGCTGGACGCTGACTCTGTGCTGACCACCGACTGACGGCTGTGACGTTTCTCCCTCCCTCCGGGCGCGAGGTCCTCCACAACCCCCACGCTGAGACCACCACCTCCATCTCCTCCTCCTCCTCCTCCTCCTAGACCTCCACCGCCAGCACCACCACCACTGCTACCACCGCTGCCCCGATGCGCATGCGCCCCTGCCGCGCCGTTTCCGTTTCCGGTGTCGTCACGTGATCCGCCACCTCCGCTTCCGCTTCCGTCCGCCGCCGCATGCTCGCAGACGATGATGTCACTTCCGCTGAGGATCACCACGTCACTTCCTCGGCTGGCTTTGCGGCTGCCCGGGGCTGAGCGGGTCTCGTAGAAGGGGGACGAGGACGAGGAGGTCTTGAGGGAAGGGAGGGTGATGGAGCCGCGAGGGTGCGAGGGGGAAGGGGAAGGGGAAGGGGGAAGGTTGGCCGCTGGAGCGTCCTCGATGTGGCAAACTACGGTGCTGGTGTTGTTGCCCACATCGACGGTGGTGATGGTCGGGAGGAAGCGGTGAGGGACGGTGCAGGGAGGGTGAGGGGCAGGGGCAGGGACAGGGGCAGGGGGAGGGGGGTAGGGGACGGGGCCGCTGCCGCTGCCGCTGCTGCTGCCGCCACCACCAACACCACCACCATCAGTGGGCGACGAGGGGGAGGCGGTCGAGGAAGGCGTGGTGGTGTTGGTTGTGGTGGTGGTGCCGCCACCGCCCGGCGGTTTGAGCAGGTGCACCGGGGAGAGAGGGGTCGGGTCCGGCCGGGTCGCCATGGTGACCGCCTCTGAAACAGGCAGAAAAAAAAAAAAAAAAAAAAAGTTTAACTCTCTCCATACGAACGGCGAAAGAGACGACGTTAACAGCGTTTGATCCCAATTACCATCATCAAAATATTGCAAGCGGAACGCTCTTTTACTGAAGAGGTGAATGTTGACAAAGAATATCACAGTTCTGACGACGGAAGCTAAAGGTTGGGTTTATTGAGACACCCACTGGACATCCGAGGGGTCTGTGTAGAGGAGAAGAGAGGACTGGCCGTACTGAGTGAGTTAAGAGGAAGCATCTGTGAGGGTGACTGAAAAGTCCTTTGGTGTTATTGTTATTATTATTATTATTATTATTATATTATTATTATTATTTTAGTTTTCACCGCATTCATGCATCGTCTTTGGATACACACGTCCACCCACTAGTGTTCATTCACACAGGATAGAGTAAACGTGTATATACACACAAACATGCTTTATGATTCATCAACAACAAAAATTAAGTGATAAAAAAGAACAGAATAAAATAATAATAATAATAATAATAATAATAATAATAATAATGTATGAGAGAGAGAGGGAGAGAGAAACAAAACAAAAACAAAAATTCGTTCGATTGAGCTTATGATTCATCAACAACAAAAACTTAGTAATAAAAAAATAGAATAAAATAATAATGATAATAATGATAATGATGATGATGATGATAATGATAATGATAATAATAATAATAAATGAGAGAGAGAGAGAGAGAGAGAGAGAGAGAGAGAGAGAGAGAGAGAGAAAGAAATAAATTTCGTTCAGATTGAGCTGACACAACACAATAAATTATTCATCTCTGGGAGCAAAGTGGGCCCATCTCCATCCAGCATGAAGCTTCACTGACAGCAGGAAGACCAGCGACTGTCTAATGATTCCGTGAACGCCGAATGCCCGAGTGCTGTCCTGTCCGCAGGCAGCATTTGGTCACTTCGTCCCGTTAACTCTCTCCATACGAACGGCGAAAGAGACGACGTTAACAGCGTTTCACCCCAATTACCATCATCAAAATACTGCAAGCGGAAGGCTCTTATACTGAAGAGGTGAACGTTGACAGAGAATATCACAATTCTGACGACGGAAGCTAAAGGTTGGGTCATTCAGACACCCACTGGACATC
>NC_134904.1:34534147-34536647 GCF_041734735.1 Babylonia areolata | reverse complement strand
GCCGATGAATGTTCACACTCGTGTATCTACGGGTATGCATTCTGAGCTGAATTTAACCACACACATCGTGTGTACAACACACACATACATACATACATACATACATGTTCATAGATACGATATCACTCAGCGCTGCGATAGGTTTTTTTCCAGTAATTAATTTTCAAGTTTCACTTTTTCTTTTTTTTTTTTCAAGATGGTGTTGAAGCGTGTGCGGGGCTGATTCATATACGCTACACCACATATGCTGAAAAAGAAAAGAAAAGAAAAGAAAAAAAAAAAAAGTAGTAAATGCCTGACCTTCGCTTATAACCCAACCACGCTGATAAGGTCCCGAGAGACTGAAAAACATTGACACAAAAAAACAAAAACAAAAAAAACCCGCCACCGACGAAGTCCATACTAAAGAATATCGATTTCCTGTTAGGTCTTCTTTCTGCTACATCTCATAAACCACATAAGCTCCCTTCCCCTATCCCCCCCCCACCCCTCCCCACCTACCAACCAACCAACCACCCCAACCCTCTATTCGTCTGCCTTCGATGGTTTTTTGGGTTGTGTTTTTCGATGGTTTTTTGGGTTGTGTTTTTTTATGGTTTTTTGGGTTGTGTTTTTTGGTGTGGTTTTTTTTTCCTGGTTCATTTCTTGTTCATTTTAAATTGAAAGAAGAGGAGGAGGAGGAGGAGGAGGAGGAACAGGAGGAAGAGGAGAAGGAAGAGGAGAACAGGAGGAGGAGAAGGAAGAGGAAGAGGATGGTTTTTTGGGTTGTGTGTGTTTTTTGTTGTTTTTTTTTCTGGTTCATTTTTTGTTCATTTTAAATTGAAAACCTAAGACTAGGCTGTTAAAGTCTCTGTATCCATCCTACCTCCATAAGAAAAAAAAAAAGGCAACAACCCTGATGAGTTTCAACTCTCAGCAATACATTAAAAAAAAAATATATAAGAAAGGTCAGTTTCTTAGACGATTTCGAAAAAAAAAAATCTATATATCTATCTATCTATCTATCTATCGATCTATCTCTATATATATATATAAAACAGAAAAAAAATTATATGTCAAGATATCCCTTTCCTTCCTACCCCCCACCCCCACCCTACCTCCACCATCTACCGCTTCCACACACCACACCATCACCACACAACCCTTTCCAACTCTGCAGCCCCCTCCCCACCCCCATCCCCCCTCTCTTCCCCTCTCTCCCCCTCTCTCTCTCCGCCTCTTTCTCTCTCTACCTCTCTCTCTCTCCCCCTCTCTCTCCCCTCTCTCTCTCCGCCTCTTTCTCTCTCTACCTCTCTCTCCCCCCCTCTCTCTCTCCCCTCTCTCCCCCCCCCTCTCTCTCTCCCCTCTCTCTCCCCCCCTCTCTCTCTCCCCTCTCTCTCTCCGCCTCTTTCTCTCTCTACCTCTCTCTCCCCCCCTCTCTCTCTCCCCTCTCTCTCTCCCCCTCTTTCTCTCTCTACCTCTCTCTCCCCCCCTCTCTCTCTCCCCTCTCTCTCTCCGCCTCTTTCTCTCTCTACCTCTCTCTCCCCCCCTCTCTCTCTCCCCTCTCTCTCCCCCCCTCTCTCTCTCCCCTCTCTCTCCCCCCCTCTCTCTCTCCCCTCTCTCCGCCTCTTTCTCTCTCTACCTCTCTCTCCCCCCCTCTCTCTCTCCCCTCTCTCTCTCCGCCTCTTTCTCTCTCTACCTCTCTCTCCCCCCCTCTCTCTCTCTCCCCTCTCTCTCTCCGCCTCTTTCTCTCTCTACCTCTCTCTCCCCCCCTCTCTCTCTCCCCTCTCTCTCTCCGCCTCTTTCTCTCTCTACCTCTCTCCCCCCCCCTCTCTCTCTCTCCCCTCTCTCTCTCCGCCTCTTTCTCTCTCTACCTCTCTCTCCCCCCCTCTCTCTCTCCCCTCTCTCTCTCCGCCTCTTTCTCTCTCTACCTCTCTCTCCCCCCCTCTCTCTCTCTCCCCTCTCTCTCTCCGCCTCTTTCTCTCTCTACCTCTCTCTCCCCCCCTCTCTCTCTCCCCTCTCTCTCTCCGCCTCTTTCTCTCTCTACCTCTCTCTCCCCCCTCTCTCTCTCTCCCCTCTCTTTCCCTCTCTCTCCGCCTCTTTCTCTCTCTACCTCTCTCTCCCCCCCCTCTCTCTCTCCCCTCTCTCTCCGCCTCTTTCTCTACCTCTCTCTGTCCTTCTCTCTCTCTCCCCTCTCTCTGTCCTTCTCTCTCTCTCTACCCCTCTCTCTCCCCTCTCTCTCCCTCTCTCTCTCCGCCCCTTTCTCTCTCTACCTCTCTCTGTCCTTCTCTCTCTCTCCCCTCTCTCTCCCTCTCTCTCTCCGCCTCTTTCTCTCTCTACCTCTCTCTCCCCCCCTCTCTCTCTCCCCTCTCTCTCCGCCCTCTTTCTCTACCTCTCTCTGTCCTTCTCTCTCTCTCCCCTCTCTCTGTCCTTCTCTCTCTCTACCCCTCTCTCTCCCCTCTCTCTCCCTCTCTCTCTCCGCCTCTTTCTCTCTCTACCTCTCTCTGTCCTCTCTCTCTCT
>NC_134904.1:34519147-34529147 GCF_041734735.1 Babylonia areolata | reverse complement strand
AAAAGGGTGGAGATTTTTTTTCCGATTTCCCAGGTCAACATATGTGCAGATCTGCTTAGTGCCTGAATCCCCCCCCCCCCCCCCCCCCCCCCCCCCTTCGTGTGTCTACCGCAAGCAGACGATCAAATACGCACGTTAAAGATCCTGTTATCCATGTCAGCGTTAGGTGGGGTAAGGGCAACAAGAACATACCCAGCATGCACAGCACCGAAAAACGGAGCATGGCTGCCTACATGGCGGGGTTAAAAAAGGTCTTGCACCTAAAAAACCCACTCGTGTACGTACAAACGAGTGAACGTGGGAGTTGCAGCCAACGAACGCACAAGAAGAAGAAGAGGAAGAGTGAGTGATGGCCAAGTGGTAACGCGTCCGCCTAGGAAGCGAGAGAATCTGAGCGCGGCTGGTTCGTATCACGGCTCAGTCGCCAGCATTTTCTCCCCCTCCACTAGACCTTGATTGGTGGTCTGGACGCTAGTCATTCGGATGAGATGATAAAATGAGGTCCCGTGTACAGCATGCACTTAGCGCACGTAAAAAAACACAAACCACGGCAACATAAGGGTTGTTCCTGGCAAAATTCTGTAGAAAAATCCACTTCGATAAAAAAACCAAAAACAAATAAAACTGCACGCAGGAAAACATAAAAAAGGTGGCGCTCTCAGTGTAGCGACGCGCTCTCCCTGGGGAGAGCAGCCCAATTTCACACAGAGAAATCTGCTGTGATAAAAAAACAACAACCCAACAACCCCCCAAAACAGAAAAATACAAAAAGAAGAAGTTCACGTTCTTGTTCCTGTTCTTGTTCTTCTTGTCCTTTTTCTTCTTCTTCTGCTTCTTCTTCTTCTGCGTTCCCCGTGATCATGGTCTCAGACTTGCAGTCCTATGCTGGAGATGAAGGTGGTGGTCTTGATGAGATCTTCTTTGGTGCCCCAGAGCTTTTCTGCCAGTGTGGCTCCATAGGGCCACTGCTGCGTCCGTGCATCTTGATACAGGGGGCAGGACTGCAGGATGTGCTCCGGGCAGTCAGGAGTGTGTGACAGCTTTATTCGGTACATGTGGTCTCGCAAGGCGGCAGTGCCCCGTGCGTAGTCGGAATATGATTGTCTTGCTGGAATCGCTGCAGGTGAGGCATCTGGTCATCAGGTGGATGGCTATGTTGTTGCTGGAGACCACATGTACCGAATAAAGTTGTCACACACTCCTGACTGCCCGTGTAAGACAGGCCCACAAACCCCGGAGCACATCCTGCAGTCCTGCCCCCCTGTATCAAGATGCACGGACGCAGCAGTGGCCCCTATGGAGCCACACTGGCAGAAAAAAGCTCTGGGGCACCAAAGAAGACCTCATCAAGACCACCACCTTCATTTCCAGCATAGGACTGCAAGTCTGAGACCATGATCACGGGGAACGCAGAAGAAGAAGAAGAAGAAGAAGCTGGAATATGTTTTTGGAATTTTCGTATGACCAGAGTCTTCTTCTGCTAGTCCAGTCTCATAACCACAGTGGTCTGATGATCTGTTCTCTCCATTGTCTATTTATTTATTTATTTATTATTATTATTACTACTACCCCTTTTTATATATTATAATTATTATTTATTTATTTATGTACGCTTATCTATTATCTATTAACCTTTTTTTTCTTTTTTTTCTCAAGGCCTGACTAAGCGCGTTGGGTTACGCAGCTGGTCAGGCGTCTGCTTGGCGGATGTGGTGTAGCGTATTATGGATTTGTCCGAACGCAGTGACGCCTCCTTGAGCTACTGAAACTGAAACTGAAACATTGTCTCCTGTTCCCCGTTTGTTTCTCTCGGAGCATCGCTCATGGGCGACATGAAATAAGTTTCCTGGCTTTGCTAGCAGCTTCAGAAACCGTAGTGTGATTTAACTTTCAAGAAGTAATGTGAAGAACAATTGGGGAACGTGTTTTTAGTTTCACTGCACCCAGAACTTGAAACTCTCTGCTGCCACCCAGTCTGCGTAATTCTCCCCAAGTCTGAGTGAATCGAAAAAGCAATCTCAAGAATTTTTTTTTTTTTTTTTTTGGTTGTCAAGCATCCCCTGATCTGTGATTGATGATTTGTGTGTGTGTGTGTGTGTGTGTGTGTGTGTGTGTGTGTGTGTGTGTGTGTGTGTGTGTGTGTGTGTGTGTGTGTGTGTGTGTGTGTGTGTGTGTGTGTGTGTGTGTGTTCGAAACGAAGCGAATTTTTATTTCACGAGAGTAGTGAAGTAATAAGCATCGCTTTTTTATTTTATTTTTTTTACATCCAGCCCTCAGGGAAAAAAAAGAAAAGCGAACAAAAAAGAGAAAGCAGAGGCAAAACACACACACACACACACACACACACACACACACACACACACACACACACAAGACGACGTGTGTATTTTATCCAGTATGGAACTGGAAGAGTCTGTTGTTATGAGGACAGACGCTTCCACTCTCAGCAAAACACTAAAGAACTAAAGAACTCTTTACGTAAATTCTACTTGTAGTTTTCAGGGGGAAAAGAATACTGTTAACACTTAAATACTTCACCATTTCAATACGTATTTCTTATATATATATATATATATATATATATATAAGAAAACAAACACGTCAATCTGTCAAATATTCAAAATTTTCGGAACAATCACGTTCCCTCCTCATGGGATAAGTTGTTTACATGTTACCAGGGTCACTCTTTTATATATGGCTTGCTGCTTTTTAAGAATACAAGATTTAAGACATGTAGAGCCTACTGTTGTTGATTTTTTTTATATTTAAAATTTTTATTTTACCGGTCTTGGTATTTACGTCAGTGCTTTCTACAAGGAGCGGAGCCCAGGACCCAGTCGCATTGCTCGGACGGAAGAGCCTAGTATGGTCGTAACCCTGCTCACTAACTGTGTGTAGTATGGAGCTGACCAATGGCGTAGTTCGGTCAACGTAGGCATTTAGTCACGTGTTAACTGTTAAAAAGTTGGAACCAAGCAATGCAACTGGCACCAGGACATGAAGAGAAGTGTGAACTATCTCTGTGTGTGTGTGTGTGTGTGTGTGTGTGTGTAATTTTGTATGTCTGTAGGGTCCACAAAAGCTTGTCAATTGCTCTGGAGAAATGTCTGCTAGTTTGCTCAAGTGCGCTTTTTTCTTTTTTTTTTTTCAGTTTTCTACCATCACTTTTCTAGTTTCTATAATGGTGTGTGTGTGTGTGTGTGTGTGTGTGTGTGTGTGTGTGTGTGTGTGTGTGTAACAGATGCATATATATATATATATATATATATATATATATATATAAAATATGTAATGTTTCAATGCCCCAAAGTGGGTAAGTAAATATACCTGTTGCCTTACCTTGTGTTTGTAACAAATGCAGCTGTTTTCCTATTTGTGTGCACTCTTAGCAAGCTGTTGAGTTAACTTCGTTCCCTCGAATGCTATCACATTCCGGAATGCAGGCTGAAAATGTTGTATTTTTTGCTGTTGTTGCTGGGGTTTTTTTGGGTTTTTTTTCGGAAAAGGACTTTGATTTATGGAACTCAAGAAGCCAAGGATGATTGATGATTTGGTCAGCAATGGCATCAATGAATTACAGATTTATGGCCGAGAAAGATTTGAAAAAAAACAACAACAACAATAAAACAGCAACACATCAAGAATGCGTGCGTGCGTGCGTGTGTGTGTGTGTGTGTGTGTGTGTGTGTGTGTGTGTGTGTGTGTGTGTGTGTGTGTGTGTGTGTGTGTGTGTGTGTTGTGAGCATGCTCCTTTATGTGTGTATGTGTGTGCATGTGTGACCAGAGAGAGAAAAACGGGGTGGTGGTGGGTGGAGACAGAGACAGAGACAGAGAGACAGAGACAGACAGGAAAAGAACCCACACAACAAGATTCTGATGAAAAAGATCGTAAAAAAAAAAAAAAAAAAAAAAATAAAAAAAATATTTTAAGGGGGAAACAATCTCATGCAAAGAAAGACGAGAAGAACAGCAGTCAGCTCAGTCTTTTAACGAAACGTCCAATGAATGTTCAACAGCTGGATGGTGGCCAAAGTGGAAAATGAGTGATGGTTTGGCGGGTTCGAGTCTCATAATTAAACAGACTAAGATTTTTCCTACCCCCCTCCCCCCCAGGCCCCATCTCCACCCACACACCCATCCCCTTACCCCCACCTCCAAACAGACATTGAGTGGTGGTATAGGTACGTGTCTCTCAGACGTGACGACACTTTTTGAGGTCCCGAGACAGAATGTAACACACCCACAAACTCAGACAAACACACACACACACACACACACACACACACACGCACACACACACACACACACACACACACACACACACACACGCTGATGATTTTTGGGGAAAGTTATTTCTGACGAGGTTCTTATGGTCAAACTTTCTACAGGCATTTAGTTCACAGCCCGATCTCTACATTCCTTGAACTCTCTCCATACGAACAGCGAAAGAGACGACGTTAACAGCGTTTCATCCCAATTACCATCATCAAAATATTGCAAGCGGAAGGCTCTTATACTGAAGAGGTGAATGTTGACAAAGAATACCACAGTTCTGACGACGGAAGCTAAAGGTTGGGTCATTCAGACACCCACTGGACATCCGAGGGGTCTGTGTAGAGGAGAAGAGAGGACTTGGCCGTACTGAGTGAGTTAATGTAACTTCGGAATTGCGTCAATTAATGGTTTCTAACTATTATTATTATTAACATCATTGAATTGTTACTGTCAAATGTAATTGCATGTTAGTTATGCTTCTTTTTTTGTTTTAGGTAGTTTTCTACCTTTTCTGTTTTCCTCTTCCCTCTCCCCTCCCCCACCCCTTCTCTCTCTCTCTCTCTCTCTCTCTCTCTTTTTTTTAATCGTCTAGTATCACTGATAGTAAAAAGAAGCGAAGCTAAAATACGAACTCACACACACACACACAAACACATATATATATATATATATATATAGATAGATAGATATATACATACATACATATATATTATACACACCCACACACACATGCACGCACGCACGCACGCACGCACACACACACTCGCACACACACACACACACACACACAGAGGGAGAGAGAGAGACATATGCATGTATATATATATATCTCTCTCTCTATATAAATATATATATATATATATATATATATATATATATATATACTTATACATAATATATCCTGTTATATATATATATATATACATATATATATATATATATGTGTGTGTGTGTGTGTGTGTGTGTGTGTGTGTGTGTGTGTGTGTGTGTTTCAGCCCTCTTATGAAAGAACTGATACATCAATGAAGATCAGACTGCCTTTGCTCTGTCACCCAAATCTCCTTCATCTCCTTTTAAAACAAATATGAGTGTAACACTGACCCATGGAGACGTTTAGTCATTTCCCGATTGGTGAATGCTCACCATCATCATTTGACACGCAGTTTGCTTGCTTTTTTTGACTCACTTGTGTTAACAAAGTGAGTCTATGTTTTAACCCGGTGTTCGGTTGTCTCTCTCTCTCTCTCTCTCTCTCTCTCTGTGTGTGTGTGTGTGTGTGTGTGTGTGTGTGTGTGTGTGTGTGTGTGTGTGTCCGTGGTAAACTTTAACATTGACATTTTCTCTGCAAACACTTTGTCAGTTGACACCAAATTTGGCACAAAAATAGGAAAAATTCAGTTCTTTCCAGTCATCTTGTTTAAAAAGAATATTGCACCTCTGGGATGGGCACCAAAAATTTTTTTTTTTAAAATGAAGCCTAATTATATGCAAACTGCATTTACTGTTATATTTATATTTTTTGTATTCTCTAAACTTGGCACTTTGATCTGATATTCTGACCCAACAATAAGAGCAGTCATTATTATCATTTTTTGTTCAAACAGGAACTTCTTTTGCTAAGCATGGAAGTTTTATTTATTTGCAAACATTTTGGTGCAGATAGCAAAAAAGGGAAATTACTCTGTAATTAATGCTAGGGGGGTTAATTTGCTTTAAACTGATCTTTCTCATCTTAAACATTACATTCTGAAGTTATACTCAATACATAAAAAGCTTGGATTTTTCTTTTTTTTAAGTGTATCACAAGTGAGTCTTGAAGGCCTTGCCTCTCTTGTTTTGTGTTGTTGTTGTTGTTGTTGTAATGACTGTGTTTCAGTTCCTGGATGGCTGCACACTTCGATACCTGGACTTAATAATAATAATGAATCATAATAATGGTATTTATATAGTGCTGAATCTTGTGCAGAGACAAATCAAAGCGCTTTCGCACCCGTCATTCACACGCATGCATAACTAAAACTGGAGAAACTGAAGACAAGGGAGGCTATTTTGGGAAGAGGTGGGTTTTAAGACCAGACTTGAAAGAGCTGAGTGTGGAGACCTGACGAAGCGAAAGAGGAAGTTCATTCCAATTGCAAAGGTCCAGAGACAGAGAGAAAAAAACGGCGGCCAACAGTCGAGTGTTTGAATCTGGGTATGCGTAAACAGAGTGGATCCGAAGCCGATCGTAGTGAACGAGATGGATTGTAGAGGTGAAGGCAGCCGCAGAGATAGGAAGGGGCAGATTTGTGATTACATTTACAACATAGAGTGCTGATCTTATACTTTATTCTGTGTGAGACAGGGAGCCAATGGAGATGTTGCAAAAGAGGAGTGATGTGCTCAGATCTTTTCTTTCTGAGGACGAGTCGGGCAACAGAGTTTTGTATGCGCTGAAGGGACTGAATGGATGAAGCAGGCAAACCAGACAATAGAGAGAGAGAGAGAGAGAGAGAGAGAGAGAGAGAGAGAGAGAGAGAGAGAGAGAGACAGAGAGAGACAGAGAGAGAGACAGAGAGAGACAGAGAGACAGAGAGGAATAACGACTTCTTGAGTGAAACCGATGAATGATACGAATGTCACATAAATCAGTATATCTGAACCACTTCATGTGTTTACTTTTTATTTTTTCGATCGCTTTCATTTTCATACGTACAGATTTGTTTATATACATACTATGTGTCGTTGAGATAACGATACAACAATGGATGCGGTAGTCTTTTTTTGTGTGTGAAGAGAGAGACAGAGAGAGAGGGGATGAGAGAGAGAGAGAGTGTGTGTGTGTGCGCGTGGTGTGTGTGTGTGTGTGTGTGTGTGTGTGTGTGTGTGTGTAGATGTGCAATGCGGCTTGGCTGACTGAAATGGAGAGGCACGTAAATTTCAGTCATCTGTATATTTGTATATAGCTTATTTCCTTTTGGTGCCATTTAATTTATCTTTTTATTTTCTATTCATTTTAGTTGTTTGTTGTTTTCTTCTTATGTTGGACATGTGCTGCTGCCAAAAAGAAAATCTCTGTACCAAAGTATAGACAATAAAGTTTGTGTATTGTACTGTGTATTGTGGTCTCTTCCTGGTTGGTGAAATGCTCACAAGTCAAAGGTGACATGCAATGCTTTTTTCTCTCTCTCTTTTCTTCTTCTTCTTTCTTCTCCATCTTATTCTATTCTATTGTTTTCTAAAGGTGCATTTAGGTTGTGTAATGACTGCGTTTAACCACCGCGAGGATGCATGCCTCGGCAACCTGCTTAATTAAGATAGTGATTGGGGCATTTTATGACCCATTAGCATTTCCATTAGCTCGTCAATTTCTCCAGACTCTTTTTTAATCTTAAGCCAGTTTGGGGAAGAAGGAGAAAAAAAAAACACAAAAAAAAAACCCACGTCATTATTATCATCATTAGATCGGCTCGCGCCGCTAGGTGTTAATGTCTCTTTCTCACTCTCCGTCCGTCTGTCTGTCTGTCTGTCTGTGTGTTCCTGTGCGAGCGTCGTGTGTGTGTGTGTGTGTGTGTGTGTGTGTGTGTGTGTGTGTGTGTGATGTGTGTGTGTGTGTGTGTGTGTGTGTGTGTGTGTGTGTGTGATGTGTGTGTGTGTGTGTGATGTGTGTGTGTGTGTGTGTGTGTGTGTGTGATGTGTCAGTGTGTGTGGCCGTTAGTATGTGTGTGCGCGTGCATCTATGTGTGATTCTGGATGGATTTTTTAACTTGAGATTTTCGTAAATACTTATCACTAACACAGATATTCAAACGCAAAGAGAGAGACAGAGACAGAGACAGAGACAAAGACAGAGACAGAAAGAGAAAGACAGACAGACAGAGAGAGAGAGAGAGACAGACAGACAGAGAGAGAGAGAGAGAGAGAGAGAGAGAGGAATGACGACTTTCCTGAGCGAAACCGATGCCACATAAATCAGTATAATTATTATCTGAACCACGTAAGCAGAAGGAACCGATTTGTGGAGACTGCATTCTCCAGCCCAAAACAGATGATGGCCATCACAGCTGTCAGAACTGAAGGGCATAAAATAATGGCCAGCAATGCAGCAGCTAGCTGCTAGTGTAAATGGACCCCATGAGAACGTGAATATCTTGCCTTTTTTTGGTCAGTCATGCATGATAGAACGCTGAATGATTTGCGCCGTGTGTGTGTGGGTGTGTGTGTGTGTGCGCGTGCGTGAGTGTGTGTGGGGGTGGAGTGGGGTGGGGTGTGTGTGCGAGTGTGTGTGTGTGTGTGTGGGGGGGGGGAGTGGAGTGTGTGTGTGTGTATGCGTGCGTGCGTGAGTTTCGTGACTGCTTATGTGTATGCACGTGTGTACATGTGTGTGTGTGTGTGTGTGTGTGTGTGTGTGTGTGTGTGTGTGTGTGCGCGCGCGTGCGCGCGCATGAAGCAAAGTTGTGTTGTCTGATTTATGCTCCGCGTTAGTTCAGGTTTTGAACATGGCTCCTTCTTAGACGGGCGCCAAAGCCGAGTGGTTAAAGCGTTGGACTTTCGATCTGAGGGTCCCGGGTTCGAATCACGGTGACGGCGCCTGGTGGGTAAAAGGGTGGCGATTTTTACGATCTCCCAGGTCAACATATGTACAGACCTGCCAGTGCCTGAACTCCCTTCGTGTGTATACGCAAGCATACGATCAAATACGCACGTTAAAGATCCTGTAATCCATGTCAGCGTTCGGTGGGTTATGGAAACAAGAACATACCCAGCATGCACACCCCCGAAAGCGGGGTATGGCTGCCTACATGGCGGGGTAAAAACGGTCATACACGTAAAAAGCCCACTCGCGTATATACGAGTGAACGTGGGAGTTGAAGCCCACGAATGCAGAAGAAGAAGAAGCTGCTTCTTACTTCCATCATTTCTTTTCTTTTTTCTTTTTTTTTATGCCGTCATCAGTCTTGTCTCCCTCCCTCCCTCCCACTTCTTTCTCCTCTGACCCCCCCCCTCCTCCTCTTTTAATCTCCCCTTCCCTACCCTTTCCCCCCTTACCCCCCCCCCCCATCCCCACCCCCTGCCCCATCTTATAGTCATTTCTCTCCAACCCTGACCTGATGCCTCACTTACAGCAGCCCTCAACAGACAGAGTGGTGACAGTCCCCCACTCCCCCTCCTCCGCCCCCCTCCCCCCCCACACACACACTGATCACCTCCCACCCCCTCTCCCCCCACCCCGCACACACACAAACACTCATCACCCTTCCCCCCACACCCCCGCCCCCATACATCCTACATCAAGCGCCGCTCAGTCTCGGCACGTTTTGCACATAGCATCAGCGAGTTTCGTCGACACTTAACTCACTCAGTACGGCCAGTCCTCTTTTCTCCTCTACACAGACCCCTCGGATGTCCAGTGGGTGTCTCAATGACCCAACCTTTAGCTTCCGTCGTCAGAATTGTGGTATCTTTGTCAACATTCACCTCTTCAGTATAAGAGCCTTCCGCTTGCAATATATTGATGATGGTAATTGGGGTGAAACGCTGTTAACGTCGTCTCTTTCGCCGTTCGTATGGAGAGAGTTAACCGTGACTTTTTTGTCCAACAGGCAAATAATTATTTCCACGTGCACAACAAGCCTTTTTTGCTATCTGTGTCAACAAGCGACCATGGCAGGCCCGTGGCTGACAGAAATTTAAAAAAAAAAATAATAATAATGTGTAACGACATAAAATTGTAATTTCTGCACTA
>NC_134904.1:34504147-34509147 GCF_041734735.1 Babylonia areolata | reverse complement strand
CACACATACACAGACACACACATACAAACACACACAAACATACACACGCACATAACACACACACACACACACACACACACACACACACACACAACACAACACAGCACAACATACACACTTCTCTCTTACGAAGTCCATTAATTAATTTTCTGTAATTGTATTCAGATCTTTGTTTCAAACTTCATTCCCCCCCACTAACTCTCCCCCCCCCCCCCCACCGGGCCCCTCCCCAACCCCCGGCCACGCCCCCCCCCCTCCCGAAATCACCCGAATTCCCCCCAAACTCACCATTCCTTCCTCTCCTCTTCTAAACGATAATACTCAAAATGTATACATTGATACTCCAACAAAAAAATGTCTTCAATCGCCGATATGTGTGGCGGGACATTAAACAAAATTCCTCCACACACGCACACACGCACACACGCACGCACACACACACACGCACGCACGCATACACACACACACAGACTTCAAGTGGAAAGACGTTAAACTGAAGACGAACACACAAACACACACAATCATACACAACATATACACCTCCCCCATCCCCCGCCCCCAACTATCTACCCACCCACCGACCCCTCACCCCCCCCCACGACCCCCCTAGCCCCCTCCACACACACACACACACACACACACACACACCCTGATGCAAAATAAATGACGAAAGAAAATGGACACATCGGTAATCGCGTATTTCCGGCGGCAGTCAAGCATGCAAAGTCACACAGAGCTGTGAGGAATCTAGCTTAAGATTCAGTGGTGGTGGGAAAAAAAAAAAAGCGAGGGAAAAAAAGAAAGCTATAGACACTACACTCACACAAACACACACACTCACAAGTTTCCAGACTGCTGTTTGCGGTAGGTCGCAAGGGTAGGGGGAAAGGGGGCGGGGGTGGGGGTGGGGGTGGGGGTGGTAAATGCCTGATATGCTTGCACAAAAAAAAACAACACCAACAACAACAACAAAAAACAAAAACAAAAAACACGGTCATATTTTTTTTTTCTCTGTTTTGTTTTGTTTGTCTGCTAGTATGTTTTCTCTCGTTAACTGACTTGTATTCATTTAGTTTTCCTCTAACATTCGATTCTTGTTTGCTGTGTCTCTTATGCACCAGACACACACACACACACACACACACACACATATATATATATATATATATACACGCACACAAGCACACACACACACACAAGCACAGAGAGAGAGAGAGAGAGAGAGAGAGAGAGAGAGAGAGACAAGCACACACACACACACACACACACACACACACACACACACACACACACACACACACACACTGATGCAAAATAAATGACAAATCGGTATTTCGGCGTTGGGTTTATTTCCGGCAAGCAGAATGCAGACTCGAGTGGCTGCGAGAAGTGTTGAATGAAAGGGGGGGGGGGAGAACAAAAAAAAAAAGCATGAAAAGAAAGCTATCTATAGCCACTCACAGAAAGTTCCAGCCAGATATTCTGTGGAAAAAAAAGAAAAAAAGAAGGAAAGAGAGAGTTAAAAAAGGCCATACACAAATAGTTAGTTGGCTGTGAAAAGGGCTGCCTCTTTTTTTATTTTTTTTTTTTTAATTCTTCGTCGTTTATATATATATATATATATATATATATATATATATATATATATATATATATATATATGTGTGTGTGTGTGTGTGTGTGTGTGTGTGTGTGTGTGTGTGTGTACTGTTTTCCTACTTTCGCTTCGACTCGTATATTCATCTTTGTTGATCTACTTTTGATCGTTATTTATTTGCATGCGCGATGCATGCATGGGCACTGTCTGACATACTCCATTTATACATTTTTTTCCCTCTTTTTTCTCTTGAATGTGTTTTTCTTTATGAATACGACACTTTTTTTTTCTTTTCTTTGATGATCGGTGAATTCTACTTTGTCTAGGGGAAGCGGCACCAATGAACATAAACGGGCAAACGAATCACGAGTATCAATTTCACGCCGAGCAGTGTACCACACACTCCCTTTCACTCTTTTTAGAGGAGGGGGGGGGGGGGGGGGGGGGGGGGAACGAAGAAAAATCAACAACATCAACTTTGTTTTGTTTCTTTTTGTTATAAAGCAGTATCTCTCTCTCTCTCACTCACCCCGTCTATATCTGTCTCACTTTTTTCTTTTCTCTCCCTCTCTCATTCTTTCTCTCCCTCTCTCTCATTCTCTCTCTCTCTCTCCACCTCTCCCTCCCTCCCTCTCTCTTCACCCCTCTCTCTCCCCCTCTTTCTCCCTCTCTCTCTCTGTCCCTCTCTCTCTCTTGCAAAGTTTAGACTGGGTATTTTTGATTTGGCAGTACATAGGTCTAGATAAAAAAAAATGTTAAAGAATCTCATTTGATTTGTCCTATGTGTAAACGTTCAAAAGAAGACGAAGTTCATTTTGTTCTTTGTTGTGAAAATACTGAAAAAAAAAATCGAAAAAAAATCAGAGAAACTTTTATTCGACCCAGATACTATCGACAGCCTTGTCTCTTCAAACTGGTTCTTCTGTTGTCTTGTACTGACCATGAAATTTGTCATCTGTTTTTCTATAAAACCCTTGAATATAGGGAAAGTCTTACTTCTTAATGTTCCTGATTAACTCACTCAGTACGGCCAGTCCTCTCTTCTCCTCTACACAGACCCCTCGGATGTCCAGTGGGTGTCTGAATGACCCAACCTTTAGCTTCCGTCGTCAGAACTGTGGTATTCTTTGTCAACATTCACCTCTTCAGTATAAGAGCGTTCCGCTTGCAATATTTTGATGATGGTAATTGGGATGAAACGCTGTTAACGTTGTCTCTTTCGCCGTTCGTATGGAGTGAGTTAACCCTTTCACCGCCAAGCTCGCATTTATGCACAGGCGTGGTAGAGGACCCATGTCACTGAAAGATGACCATTCCTTGGTCTGTTATCCATGAACCTACTGCTCTTAATATTCGGTGGTAAGATAGGCCATATCTTTTTTTTTTTTACACATCGCAGGGGAAATCCCCAGCTATTCTTAGCCACTGTCTTTTCTGTGTTTATACGAAAAGGGATTTCTGTACTCTAAACTGACTGGCGGTGAAAGAGTCAACAGTGCTGTGGTCGGGCATTTTAGCCTGTATCCTCTCCATTGTCCTTCTCCTCCTCCTCCCTGCCCTGTACCATCCACTTTCAGGCACCTTCCCTTGTCGCGCCGTTTCTTCTTCTTCTTCTGCGTTCGTGGGCTGCAACTCACTCGTATGCACACGAGTGGGCTTTTACGTGTATGACCGTTTTTACCCCGCCATGTAGGCAGCCATACTCCGTTTTCGGGGGTGTGCATGCTGGGTACGTTCTTGTTTCCATAACCCACCGAACGCTGACATGGATTACAGGATCTTTAACGTGCGTATTTGATCTTCTGCTTGCATATACACACGAAGGGGGTTCAGGCACTGGCAGGTCTGCACATACGTTGACCTGGGAGATCGTAAAAATCTCCACCCTTTACCCACCAGGCGCCGTCACCGTGATTCGAACCCGGGACCCTCAGATTGACAGTCCAACGCTTTAACCACTCGGCTATTTCGCCCGTCTGTCGCGCTGTTTCAAATTCCATACCTACCACCTCACCATTCACCCCCCTCCCCATCCTCTTCAAAAAACGATAACACTCAAATGTATATATTAACACTAACAACATATCTTCTATCACCGATACGTGTGACGTGAGATTAAACAAACTCCTCCTCCTCCTCTTCTTCTTCCTCTTCTTCTTGTCGCGCTGTTAAAGTGCCAAGCTGCATTCCCCTGCACTGAGAGTCATCATCATGAATAATCGGTCGCCGTCAGGATACCCACTGCAGGACGCCCTGCATGCACGCCAGGGGCGATGTTCCCCTTTGGAAAGATAGGGATGACAGACACCCGACCAAATAAACAACAAACATGAAGGATTTGATTCATTTTCATTTGTTACTAGTTGAAGAACAATGTCCTCGACTTCTCATCCCCACAAGGAAGATATCGGCCATGTATGAAGGAAAAAACACGAAGAAAAAAACAAAACAAAACAAACAAAAACCGCCAGCTCTTCCCGTCCCCCTCAATTGTGAATCGCCTACTTTCCCTCTTTAAAAAAAAAAAAATTTAAAATATTTTTCGTTGATTCTTGGAGGGTCGGAAAAACGTTTCTTTAAAATACATTTTTAACATGGCCATTATCTTCCCTGGGGATGAAAAAAAAAAAGAAACAAAGATACCGATGATGCGAATCGAATCAAGAGCAATGAGTTCCTCCCCACTTTCACTGCTGCTAGTTATCAAGGGAGCGACACTTTCAACCTGATATGTTTGTTGTGGGAAGTGAATCATACACACTCTTTTTTCTTCCTTCCTTTTTCTGAACATGTTCCTTGCTGCAACTGCCCTATCATCTGCAACCATTTCGATATTTTTTTTACACCCATTGCCGATCACTGCCTAGCCTCCCAAACTCCCTGCCCCCCCCCCCCCCCCCCCCCCTTCCCTCGGTCCCCCCCCCCCTCCCACACCCTTACTCGGCCACTCCCGGGTTCTTCGTCATCCACAGTCCCAGCGCCGGCAGCCCCGCAGGGAACCACTGATGATGTTAAGTCGCCAGGAGGCCACACGCCAGAGGACACCCTGCCATGCTAGCTGATGTGAACGTAGGGTGGTGTTGAGCATTGCATGTTTTTCCCTTTCTAAAGTTCCAGTTTCGGTTACTCCATGGAGGCGTCAACAGCGTTCGGACAAATCCATATACGCTACACAGTTATACACGTTCGGACAAATACATATACGCTATGGACACAGATCGTTTTCTTTTCAATCGCCAAAGACGTGGAACAAGCTCCCTGATAACCTCCGTCATTCTGATTCCCTCGCATCTTTTAAATATCGTCTGAAAACTCACCTTTTCCCTCAGCAATAAGTTCAATTGTGGCAGGTCCACTTCCTTTGCGTTAGCTGTGCTTGACTATGTGTGTATACATATGTATG
>NC_134904.1:34491647-34494147 GCF_041734735.1 Babylonia areolata | reverse complement strand
ACAGGGTCTTTACCGTAAGTATTTGATCTCCTGCTTTTGCGTATGCACACACAAAAAGGGGGTGTTCAGGCACAAGCAGGTCTGCACGTATGTTGACCTGGGAGATCGGGAAACTCTCTACCCTTTAACCCCACCATGAGCCGTTACCGAGATTCGAACCTGGGACCCACAGACTGAAAGTCCAACGCTTTAATTAACCACTCGGCTATTGCGCCCCGTCAATGGAACTGCATGGTCTGCCTGTCTGGCAGTGTAGTGGAGCAGTTAGCCTCAGGTACACCTCCTTGCCGGCTGGGAAGCGAACATATGTCCGTCCATACAATAAATAGTACAATTCTGTTTTTGACTCACTTGCGTAAACAAAGTGAGTCTATGTTTTAACCCGGTGTTCGGTTGTGTGTGTGTGTGTGTGTGTGTGTGTGTGTGTGTGTGTGTGTGTGTGTGTCTGTGTGTCCGTGGTAAACTTTAACATTGACATTTTCTCTGCAAATATTTTGTCAGTTGACACCAAATTAGGCATAAAAATAGGAAAAATTCTGTTCTTTCCAGTCATCTTGTTTAAAACAATATTGCACCTCTGGGATGGGCACAAAAAATAAATAATGAAACCTAATTATATGCAAACTGCATTTACTGTTATATTTATATTTTTTTGTATTCTCTAAACTTGGCACTTTGATCTGATAGTCTGAGCCGACAACAAGAGCAGTCATTATTGTCATTTTCTGTTCAAACAGGAACTTCTTTTGCTAAGCATGGAAGTTTTATTTATTTTGCAAACGTTTTGGTGCAGATAGTAAAAAAGGGAAATTACTCTGTAATTAATGCTAGGGGAGTTAATTTGCTTTAAACTGATCTTTCTCATCTTAAACATTACATTTTAAGTGTATCACAAGTGAGTCTTGAAGGCCTTGCCTCTCTTGTTCCTTTTTTTTTTTAATGTAACTTACAAATCTATAACATACTATATCATTATTCTGTGTAATGTTACATCATACTCCATGATATCATACTTTGGGCCAACAAGCAAAGTGAGAGCTGTATGATCAGTGGTTTCACCACTGCAGAGGAAAGGGAATTTACAAGCTTAGTCTTTTTGTGAAGGGCTGTGACTTTGAAATTCGGCGGCAAGAATGCACTGGCTCTTAGTGCTGCAGCCTTGCGGGGAACTGGGTGGCCTTTGGGAACCACCATCCCAACGCCGACTGTCCTGAAACCCTCTTGGCGGATAGAGTGGGGAGGTGTAACTTGGGCAAGACACTCTCCACTATAATAATAATAATATAAAATAAAAAAAATTTCTAGTCCAGATAGCTGGGACAGCAGTTGCCTCCTCTCCTGTTCTCGTAGTCATAGTCGGTCATACAAAACATATATTGGTGATTGTCGGTGCCACCAGTATCCTCATGATTATCGTCAATGTCTCCTTCCCCTGCCCCCCCCCCCCACCCCCCCCCCCCCCCCTTTTTTTTTTTTTTTTTTTTTTTTTTTTGGTCGTGAGGTGTTTGGTTATTACTCACATTTCTCTCAAGGTCTGACTAAGCGCGTTGGTGTTACGCCGCTGGTCAGGCATCTGCTCAGCAGATGTGGTGTAGCGTGTATGGAATAGTCCGAACGCAGTGACGCCTGAGGCGCCTCCTTGAGTAATTGAACTGAAAAGTTCGCGATATTCAGATTGTTTTTTTTGTGTTTGTTTTTTTTGGGTTTTGATTCATTAACCATCTTCTCCTTTCCAATCCCCCATAGACCCAGCTTGGTATATGTGTGATTATAGTTTAGAATGTAGGTTGTGTTTTATGTCTTTCCAACCCCCCATAGACCCTGCTTGGTATATGTGTGATTATAGTTTAGAATGTAAGTTGTGTTTTATTATTTATGCTCCGTCTCAATCCAAATCTCTCTCTTGTGAACCAGAATAAAGGGTAAGATCAGCACTCTGTGTTATAAATGTATTCACAGATATGCCCCTTCCTATCTTTGTGGCTGCCTTCACCTCTACACTCCATATCGCTGTCTACGATCGGCTTCGGATCCACTCTGTTTGCGCATACCCAGATTCAAACACTCCACTGTTGGACGCCGTTCTTTCTCTGTCTCTGGACCTTGCAATTGGAATGAACTTCCTCTTTCGCTTCGTCAGGTCTCACGCACTCAGCTCTTTCAAGTCTGGCCTTAAAAACCCACCTCTTCACAAGATAGCTTCCCTCCCCTACCTCTTCCTTATCTTCAGTTTCTCCAGTTTTAGAGTTATGCATGCGTGTGAATGACTGGTGTGAAAGCGCTTAGATTTGTCTCTGTACAAAATTCAGCGCTATATGACTACTATTCTTCTTCTTCTTATTATTATTATATAGTCTTCGTTGAAAAAAAGGGGGAAAAAAGATGTCAAACTTGTCCTACATTTCACTGACTTGATCTTATCATCTGAACAGGTGATTTAATTCGTGGGTCAGGCAGATTATACGGCGATTATCATCATTGTTATTACTACCTTTATAAT
>NC_134904.1:34476647-34481647 GCF_041734735.1 Babylonia areolata | reverse complement strand
ATGTGGTGTAGCGTATATGGATTTGTCCGAACGCAGTGACGCCTCCTTGAGCTACTGAAACTGAAACTGATCTCCCCCCCCCCCCTCTCTCTCTCTCTCTTCTCTCAGACGAAAATTTAATGGTGTTACATGCCGGTGGAGGGGGATCAGACAGCATATAGAGGGCTGGAACGTGACGCTTCTGTTCACAGAAATAAGACGGGGAAGGGGGGGAAAAGGAGGGAGTGTGTGTGTGTGGGGGGGGGGGAACTAACGAGCGACAGAGAGGGTAGGTGCGTGGTCCAGGGGTCAGGGCGGTTGGGGGGGCGGGGGGTCTTCAGTGGGGGGGGGGGGGATGGGGAGGCTGTGGGGAGATGGAGGGGGGAGGAGGAAGCAAAGACAGAGGGATTAACTCTCTCCATACGAACGGCGAAAGAGACGACGTTAACAGCGTTGCACCACAATTACCATCATCAAAATATTGCAAGCGGAAGGCTCTTATACTGAAGAGGTGAATGTTGACAAAGAATACCACAATTCTGACGACGGAAGCTAAAGGTTGGGTCATTCAGACACCCACTGGACATCCGAGGGGTCTGTGTAGAGGAGAAGAGAGGACTGGCCGTACTGAGTGAGTTAAAGGAGGAGAGATGGTTGAAGCGCTGAGTTTTCACATTGTTTCTCAAGGAAGCGTCACTGCGTTCGGACAAATCCACATACGCTACATCACACCTGCTAGGAACGATGGTCCCACCAGCAGCGTAACCCTAACGGGCAGGCATAATTCTTATAATCATCATATTTCTGTACTTATCTAAAAGGGGACTTTTTCCATAGAATTGTGCCAGGTGACTCCGTCTCGCCCGCCAGCTCCGTTCTTCCTCTGATACTCGACTTCTCAGGATACCTCACGTCAGAAGTAAGACCTATGGACACAGATCGTTTTATTTTCAATCGCCAAAGACGTGGAACAAGCTCCCTGATAACCTCCGTCATTCTGATTCCCTTGTATCTTTTAAATCCCGACTCAAAACTCACCTTTTCCCTCAGCAATAAGTTCAATTGTGGTAGGTCCACTTCCTTTGCGTTAGCTGTGCTTGACTATGTGTGTATACATATGTGTGTGTACATTACTACATGAATGTATATGAGTGTCGTGTGTGTGTGTGTGTGTGTGTGTGTGTGTGTGTGTGTGTGTGTGTGTGTGTGTGTGTGTGTGTGTGTGTGTGTGTGTGTGTGTGTGTTTGTGCGCGCGCGCACGTGTGTTTATGTATGTTTGTGCGTGCATATGTGTGCGTATGTATTGAGGGTAGCAGTTCGGTACACATGTATGTTAAAATGTATGTATGCATTGTGTGTGTGTGTGTGTGTGTGTGTGTGTGTGTGCATGTGTGTGTGTATGCGTTTGTGTGTATGTGTGTGTGTGCGTGTGTATGTGTGTATGCGTTTACGTGTGTGTGTGTGTGTGTTTGTGTGTTTAGTCACATTTTGGTGTATGTGTATAAAACATTGATGTAATGTGTTATGTTTCGAGGGTGAAGGATGAAAGGGTGAAATGTTCCCAGACAGAAAAAGAGAGAGTGTCAAAGGGTCCTGGGCACTGTACGGACCACCTGGTTGCCAGTTGCATTGCTGGGTTCTAAGTGGGTTTTTTTTTTTTTTACAGTTACACGTGACTAAATGCCTACGTTGACCGAACTTTGCCATTGGTCAGTTCCAAGGACGGTCTACAAACGCCACGCCAAAAAGGTGAACCACTTCCACACCACCAGCCTCAGAAAAACTTCTCGGCATAAAGTGGCAAGAGAAGATCCCTGACAAAGAGGTGCTCACTCGTGCCAACTTGCCGATCATCTACACCATCTTGATGCAGGCCCAGCTGCGCTGGGCAGGCCATGTAGTTCGCATGCCAGACCACCGGCTCCCCAAGAAACTGCTGTACGGCGAACTCCATCATGGCAAGCGCTCCCATGGAGGCCAAAAGAAGGCTTCAAGGACACTCTGAAAGCTTCTCTGAAGGCCTTCAGCATCAGCCACGACACATGGGAGGTGAATGCAATGACCCAAGTGGCGTCCAGCTGTCCACAAAGGCGCCAAATCCTGTGAGGCCTACAGAATCGCTGCAGAAGAGCAACGCAGACAGGCCAGGAAAAGCAGTGGCAGGAAGTCCCCGACAGCCGCCACCATCCCCTGTCCACACTGCGTCAGAACCTTCCGGGCGCGATTTGGCCTGACCAGTCATCTGCGCACCCACAGAGCCCAACCCACCCACCCCCAGGATTACTAGATGGTCCTTGTCGATCCCGACGGACGAACTACACAACACACTAACACACAGTTAGTAGCGGGTTACGACCATACTAGGCTCTCCCGTCCGAGCAATGCAACTGTCTCTGGGCCTGAGTTCTTACTGCCCCACTCTCCCCTCCACTGGGCCTTGAGTGACGGCCTCTCTGCAGCAGCAACAATTACTTACTTACTTACTTACTTACTAACTTGTTTGTTTTGTTTTTGTTGCTTCTAGTCCAGCCGACTGCACAGGGCCATATCAGGATGTCAAACCATACAAATTCTCAACCGCGTCAACACACAAAACTATCGCATAAATGAAAAAAAAAAAAAAAAATCGCTAAGATACACCCACAAAAAACAGTTCCTGACACAGTATCCCAACCATTTAGCTCCTTACGGCAAATAAGACAAGGCCATGCTGAGGACGCCAGCCATTCCACTTGATTTATCATTCGCAGATTAAAAAACAAATCGCAAAAAAGAAAAAAAAACAAACAAAAAAAACACACCTTCAAAGCCAAACAAAAAATACCTAAAAAAAATAAAAGGCCATACAGGCAAATAACACTGCAGAATGGACAGCTATTGCCCATCCCAGTGTTTACATCTCACTACCTAATCGCCAGAGCTACACAGCACAGATAGTACATCATAGACTGCGAAGAAGAAAAAAAAAAGTGTCAAGGCTTGCTTGAAAAAGGAAAGGGGAATGGACTGGGAAGGCAGAAAAAGGAGACAACAGTGAAGAAAGAAAAAAAAAAGGGGGGCAGAAACAAAGAGAGTAATAGAAAAGAGGAAATTTCTAGCACACAATTTCCAGAAGGCAGGGATGCTATTTATACTGAAAGACCCCCGGCATCCCCATAAGGTGACTTACTACTACTATTACAACTAGTACTACTACTCGTAGTTCTAGAGTGCTCTATCTTTTGTATGAACAACAAGACCCCACCCCGACCCAAACATCTCCCCTCACCCCCACCCCCCACTCCCCCCAAAAAAGCCGAGGCAAAACGCTGTATTTATCATTAATTCATACACACACACACTCGATAGCCTGACAGGGACAAATCACAGTTGAAACAACAACAACAAGAAAAAAAGCAACAACAAAAAAAGAAGAAAAAAAAGGAGCACCATTCATACTTAAACCATTCAGACCGCAAACTCAACACATTGCCTAGCGGAAATAACGTGAAGTCGTATCTGTCAGAATGGACAGAGGACAACACTGTATTGCCATGGGGTTAGGGGTGGGTGGGTGGGTGGGTGGAGGTGTGAGACAAACAAACAAACACACATACAGACAAACAACCACGCCTCTTCCCCAACAGTACCTCCACATTCACAAAAACCACGAGAAAAAAACAACAAAAAAACAACCAACCCAAAACAGGACAACAAAACCGATCACACTCCATCGATCATCATCATCATCATCATCCATCACCTACACCACAGTACGCGCCATCACAGCCACGTTCACACACACACACACACACAACACA
The DNA here is from genome assembly GCF_041734735.1 of Babylonia areolata. NCBI lineage: Eukaryota > Metazoa > Mollusca > Gastropoda > Neogastropoda > Buccinidae > Babylonia > Babylonia areolata. The sequence continues at coordinate 34,477,868 of NC_134904.1, read as the reverse complement.
CACACACACACAACACACACACACACACACACGCCCCCAGAGAAAGTCTAGAAGATCGAGGGACGGCTGTAGTAGTGCTGTGTGGTTTCTGCCGACGAGGCAGTGCCGCAGGTGTCAGTCAGGACAGGAAATCCCCGGGCCTTGTTGGCCACGTGGGGGACACGACCCTTGGGATGTACTGGTGGTGACAAAGCGCGGGCTGTTGCTTCCCTCCCTCTCTCATCATCATCATCAGTCTCTTTCTGGGTGTCCTGGATTCCGCAGTTTGTGATGTTGTGAGCCGCGACTTTTTAGAAAAAAAACTCCTCTTCGGCGTTGGATGTTGTTTTGCTGTTGTTGTTTTTGCTGCGTTGTGATTTCGCTGATGACAATGATGTATTTGTTCACATCGAACTGTAATACTTGTAAGTTTGGGGGATCAACACACACACACACACACACACACACACACACACAGAGAGAGAGAGAGAGAGAGAGAGAGAGAGAGAGAGACTCACTGGAGAGACTCACCACATCCCAAAACACAGAAAACGCACACACACAAAAAAAAATTCCAATCTGAAGTGCGCATGTGCACACGCATGTGGACACATTATTACGCTTGCACACACACACACACACACACACACACACACAGGTATCCCCCCCCCCACAACCCCCGTCATCCCCTTAACCACAACCCAGACCAAACAAAACGTGTATTCTGACTATCTACAGCTCCACAAGCACACACACACACACACACACACACACACACACACACACACACACACACACACACACACACACACACTACTGAAAAAGATTTTGAATGATTATTCATTGCTTAGAATGTTTTCAGAAATTTCAGAAACTCCAGTCCAGTAGGTATCCTCCTTTGATGTATTACAATTAATTAATGTTGTTATTTATATTTACATTTTTGTAGGTTAATACTTGTTGATATGCATATACATATTCTTCCCCACCCCCCCACCATGACATCTCATTCAATACACACCACAATCTCTTTAAGACTTTTTCTTATAATAATCTACCTTCCCTCTGATACATAACATGAACACTTTTTTACACTAATATTCACATGCACTCCCTTTCCTTTATCCACTCCTTTCCGTCTGAAATCACTTATAGTGAAGAGACGTTAAACTGAAGATAACACACACACACACACACACACACACACACACACACACACACACACACACACACACACACACA
>NC_134904.1:34451647-34459147 GCF_041734735.1 Babylonia areolata | reverse complement strand
TCCCTAAATCTACAGACACAGAAGAGTTCGTTCTGTGGAAATGCACGTGTCTCAACTCAAACGACAAACGTGTCCACACACACACAGAGCTTCACCGACAAGAAAGCCAGAGTAAATATTGCTATGCATTGGGCTAAGGCTTTCATTATGGGTATATATTTTTGACTTATCTGGTGAGTTGATCCATTTTTTTCTTCTTCTAAATTTGAGGGAACAGTTTACTGACAAGGGCAGAATTATACAAAACCTCACGAGTATATCTTTGGGTTTTCAGTGAGTTGATCCATTTTTTTCTAAATATGAAGGGACAATTTACTGACAGGGGTGGCATTGCAAAAAACTTCATGCCTGTGAAGACGAAGTCTCTCCGCGAATTGCAATTTGCTCTGTTGGTTGTTCTTGCAAGGTCACTGTTTGAATTAGGACGTATTTAAATGACATTTTACAGACATCAGTGACGTAAATGAAACTACGAAGGTATTGCCACGAAAAAAAAAAAAAAAAAAACCCAAAGACCTTGCTAAAACGATCCTCTAAGAAACTGTCGAGGGAGACAGACAGATCGGAAGACAGTAAAAAACGATGGACTCACATCATTGCAAAATGGACTGGAAAACCACTTTCCAGAGACCACACGCTTTTGACACAACCTTGACGGGCGCAATAGCCGAGTGGTTAAAGCGTTGGACTGTCAATCTGAGGGTCCCGGGTTCGAATCACGGTGACGGCGCCTGGTGGGTAAAGGGTGGAGATTTTTACGATCTCCCAGGTCAACATGTGTGCAGACCTGCCAGTGCCTGAACCCCCTTCGTGTGTATATGCAAGCAGAAGATCAAATACGCACGTTAAAGATCCTGCAATCCATGTCAGCGTTCGGTGGGTTACGGAAACAAGAACATACCCAGCATGCACACCCCCGAAAACGGAGTATGGCTGCCTACATGGCGGGGTAAAAACGGTCATACACGTAAAAGCCCACTCGTGTGCATACGAGTGAACGCAGAAGAAGAAGAAGACACACAACCAAGAGACCTGGACAACAGTTATCCTGTGCGCCGCCCATATGACTTCGCAGAGTTAAAGGAGAAGAACAAAAAGAAAAAGGGAGAAGAAATGCTTTTAATGTCATGTTTGTAATAATAATAATAATAATGGTATTTACATAGCGCCGAACCTTGTGCAGAGACAAATCTAAGCGCTTTCGCACCAGTCATTCACACGCATGCATAACTCTAAAACTGCAGAAACTAAAGACAAGGGACGGCAGGCAAGGGAGGCTATTTTGGGAAGAGGTGGGTTTTAAGGCCAGACTTGAAAGAGCTGAGTGTCACGGGAGACTTGACGAAGCGAAAGAGGAAGTTCATTCCAATCGCAAGGTCCAGAGACAGAGAAAGAACGGCGGCCAACAGTCGAGTGTTTGAATCTGGGTATGCGTAAACTGAGTGGATCCGAAGCCGATCGTAGTGAGCGAGATGGAGTATAGAGGTGAAGGCAGCCACAGAGATAGGATAGGAAGGGGCAGTTTGTGCGTAACTTTGATACGTTACAGATTTTTATTGTGTTAGAAAATCTGCAAACACGGCAGGCAATAATGAAAATTAGTTCACTGTGTATCTCCATTGACACACAGAATACATGAACACGGGGTACGCGGTAGAAAAGAAAAGAAAAAAGGAATCACTGTTGACCATTGCCCCTGATAGGATCACACATTCGCTGCTTCAGTTGAAGACATTAACTCTCTCCATACGAACGGCGAAAGAGACGACGTTAACAGCGTTTCATCCCAATTACCATCATCAAAATATTGCAAGCGGAACCTTCTTATACTGAAGAGGTGAATGTTGACAAAGAATACCACAGTTCTGACGACGGAAACTAAAGGTTGGGTCATTCAGACACCCACTGGACATCCGAGGGGTCTGTGTAGAGGAGAAGAGGACTGGCCGTACTGAGTGAGTTAACCTTCGGCGCTTTTAAGCTATCTCGGGGGCGCGCTTTTTGAGCTGCTGTCTTGCGTACAAGCGCAACTGAGGGGGCGGGGGAGGGGGGGGGGGGAGAAGAAATAAACAGTTTTCACTTCAGGGATTCTGCAGCCCCAGTTTTCCTGACGAATAAAGCGTTGTCGTGGAGGGTACACGCTGTATTCACACTGCCTGCATTACGGAGATAAGCGGGCAGAAGGGAAGCCAGCTCGCTGTTTAATGCCCACAAGGAACTGGCCATTCTGCTCGGTGTTCGGACCACCGCGTGTGTGTGTCGCGGCACGTGTTGTCGCCTGGCCTGTATAGTTGTCACTGGCGACAATATATCATGCCGACATTCAATGCACAAATTATCGCCTGGCCAATACCGTTGTCACTGGCGACAATATATTATGCCGACATTCAAAGCACAAATTGTCGCCTGGCCTATATCGTTGTCACTGGCGGCAATATATCATGCCGACATTCAAAGCACAAATTGTCGCCTGGCCTGTATAGTTGTCACTGGCGACAATATATCATGCCGACATTCAATGCACATATTGTTGCCTGCATCATAGTCACCGGTGACAATATATCATGCCGACATTCAAGGCACAAATTGTCGCCTGTATCATAGTCACCGGTGACAATATATCATGCCGACATTCAAGGCACAAATTGTCGCCTGTATCACAGTCACCGGTGACAATATATCATGCCGACATTCAAAGCACAAATTGTCGCCTGTATCATAGTCACCGGTGACAATATATCATGCCGACATTCAAGGCACAAATTGTCGCCTGTATCATAGTCACCGGTGACAATATATCATGCCGACATTCAAAGCACAAACTGTCGCCTGTATCATAGTCACCGGTGACAATATATCATGCCGACATTCAAGGCACAAATTGTCGCCACCGGTGACAATATATCATGCCGACATTCAAGGCACAAATTGTCGCCTGTATCATAGTCACCGGTGACAATATATCATGCCGACATTCAAAGCACAAATTGTCGCCTGTATCATAGTCACCGGTGACAATATATCATGCCGACATTCAAGGCACAAATTGTCGCCTGTATCACATTCACCGGTGACAATATATCATGCCGATATTCAAAGCACAAATTGTCGCCTGTATCATAGTCACCGGTGACAATATATCATGCCGACATTCAAGGCACAAATTGTCGCCTGTATCGTAGTCACCGGTGACAATATATCATGCCGACATTCAAGGCACAAATTGTCGCCTGTATCATAGTCACCGGTGACAATATATCATGCCGACATTCAAGGCACAAATTGTCGCCTGTATCACAGTCACCGGTGACAATATATCATGCCGACATTCAAAGCACAAATTGTCGCCTGTATCATAGTCACCGGTGACAATATATCATGCCGACATCCAAGGCGCAAATTGTCACCTGGCCTTCATGTGTTGTCACTGGCGACAATATATCATGCCGACATTCAAAGCACAAACTGTCGCCTGTATCACAGTCACCGGTGACAATATATCATGCCGACATTCAAAGCACAAATTGTCACCTGGCCTTCATGTGTTGTCACTGGCGACAATATATCATGCCGACATTCAAAGCACAAATTGTCGCATGGCCTGTACTGTGGTCACCAGCGACAATATATCACGCTGACATTCAAGGCAATATTGGCCAATATTGTTGTCACTGGCGACGATATATCATGCTGCCATCCAAGGCACATAATGTCGCCTGGCCTGTATCATAGTCACTGGCGACAATATATCATGCCGACATCCACGGCACAAATTGTTGCCTGGCCTGTATCATAGTCACCGGCGACAAAAAATATATCATGCCGACATCCAATGCACATAATATCGCCTGGCCTGTATCATAGTCGCCGGCGACATTACATCATGCCGACATTCAAGGCAAATATCATCACCTGGCCTGCGACAATATTGTCGCCTGGCCTATATTGTTGTCACCGGCGACAAAAAATATATCATGCCGACATCCAAGGCACAAATTGTTGCCTGGCCTGTATCGTGGTCACTGGCGACAATATATCATGCCGTCATCCAAGGCACATATTGTCGCCTGGCCTGTATCATAGTCACCGGCGACAACATATCATGCCGACATTCAAGGCAAATATCATCACCTGGCCTGCGAAAATATTGTCGCCTGGCCTATATTGTTGTCACCGGCGACGATATATCATGCCGTCATCCAAGGCACATATTGTCGCCTGGCCTGTATCATAGTCACCGGCGACAACATATCATGCCGACATTCAATGCACATAATGTCGTCGTCTGGCCTGTGTTGTTGTCAGCGGCGACAATATATCATGCCGACATCCAATGCACATAATGTCGCCTGGCCTGTATCATAGTCACCGGCGACGTTACATCATGCCGACATTCAAGGCAAATATCATCACCTGGCCTGCGACAATATTGTCGCCTGGCCTATATTGTTGTCACCGGCGACAATATATCATGCCGACATCCAAGGCACATATTGTTGCCTGGCCTGTATTGTTGTCACCGGCGACAATATATCATGCCGACATCCAAGGTACAAATTATCGCCTGGCCTGTATTGTTGTCACCGGCGACAATATATCATGCCGACATGCAGGGTACAAATTGTCACCTGGTCTGTATTGTCGTCACTGGCGACGATATATCATGCCGACATCCAAGGCACATATTGTCGCCTGGCCTGTATCATAGTCACCGGCGACAACATATCATGCCGACATTCAATGCACATAATGTCGCCTGGCCTGTATCATAGTCACCGGCGACAATATATTATGCCGACAAGGCACATATTGTCACACTAATGCTATATTATTATTATTATATAATGGCAGTATCAATACAAGGTGGGGTGGGGGTGGTGGGTGGAGGGGTGGGTGGGAATCAACAGCATTGGCGACAATATGTGCTGTGCAAGGTTTTTGGTTTTGTTTTGTTTTTGTTTTTGGTGTGTGTGTGTGTGTGTGTGCGTGCGTGCGCGTGTGCGTGCGTGTGTGTGCGTGTGTGTGTGCGCGCGCAATTTATGTGAGAGTGTGAGCGTTTGTGTGTCTTACGAGTTAACATTATTCATGCATAGTCGTTTCTTGTAGGATGATGTGGACTTTGTGAGTGACCCTGTATGTGTGTGTGTGTGTGTGTGTGTGTGTGTGTGTGTGTGTGTGTGTGTGTGTGTGTGTGTGTGTGTGTGTGTGTATGGTTTCCTTATGGCTTCTCGGACCAAGGGTATTGCGAACTCTTTTTTTTTTCCTCCAACTAATTTATTTACGCAAAACGTTTCAGTTTGCGATCAGTTATGTGGTGCTCATGATTTGCGAAACGCATTGATCAAGACTTATCATTGGAAAGCAGATAAGTGTTTTATTGTGTCAATCGTGTAACCCATTCAAGAAGTAAGTTCAGTGACCCGGTACGAATAGACCACCCACCCCTTTTCTCATGTTGACTCACTTGTGTAAACAAAGTGAGTCTATGTTTTAACCCGGTGTTCGGTTGTGTGTGTGTGTGTGTGTGTGTGTGTGTGTGTGTGTGTGTGTGTGTGTGTGTGTGTGTGTGTGTGTGTGTGTGTGTCTGTGTGTCTGTGTGTCCGTGGTAAACTTTAACATTGACATTTTCTCTGCAAATACTTTGTCATTTGACACCAAATTTGGCATAAAAATAGGAAAAATTCAGTTCTTTCCAGTCATCTTGTTTAAAACAATATTGCACCTCTGGGATGGGCACAAAAAAATAAAAAAGAAGCCTAATTATATGCAAACTGCATTTACTGGTTCAAATCGTATCTCACTGATCGATTCCAGTCTGTCATTGTTGATAATTTCCAGTCTGAACCCGTTAAAATTGAACATGGAGTCCCACAGGGATCTGTTTTAGGCCCAGTGCTCTTCACACTGTACACTGCTCCTCTCGCTGAAATTATCAACCGCCATAATGTCAGTCATCATTCTTACGCTGATGACACTCAACTCCAGAAGAGTGATACACCTGAAAAACTGTTGTCGCTCTTGCAAGAAACATCTAACTGCTTCCTGGATATTCAAAATTGGATGACTCTAAATAAGTTACAATTGAATGCGGACAAAACTGAAGCAATGATCATAGGAACTAAACAAAAACTCTCTTCCATTACAACTAATACAATCAAACTTGGCAGTACATCCATCCCTCTGTCCACTTCAGTCAGGAACCTCGGCGTTGTCCTTGACAACACACTGTCCATGCAAACATTTATCAATCAGACATGTCAATCCTGCTACTGTCAACTGCGGCGCATCAGTTCCATCCGGAAATATCTGTCCACTGACGCAACATCTAGACTTGTCGTTTCTCTCATTCTCTCTCGCCTTGACTACTGTAACTCTCTATTGTCTGGTTTGCCTGCTTCATCCATTCAGTCCCTTCAGCGCATACAAAATTCTGCTGCCCGACTCGTCCTCAGAAAGAAAAGATCTGAGCACACCACTCCTCTTTTGCAACATCTCCACTGGCTCCCTGTCTCACACCGAATAAAGTACAAGATCAGCACTCTATGCTACAAATGTATTCACAAATTAGCCCCTTCCTATCTCTGTGCCTGCCTTCACCTCTACACTCCATCTCGCTCACTACGATCAGCTTCGGATCCACTCCACTTACATATACCCAGATTCAAACTCTCGACTGTTGGCCACCGTTCTTTCTCTGTCTCTGGACCTTGCAATTGGAATGAACTTCCTCTTTCGCTTCGTCAAGTCTCCACACTCAGCTCTTTCAAGTCTGGCCTTAAAACCCACCTCTTCCCAAAGTAGCCTCCCTTCCCTGCCTCTTCCTTGTCTTTTTAGTTTTTTTCAGTTTTAGAGTTATGCTTGCGTGAGAATGACTGGTGCGAAAGCGCTTTGATTTGTTTATGCACAAGATTTAGCGCTATACAAATACCATTATTATTATTATTATTATATTATATTTTTTGTATTCTCTAAACTTGGCACTTTGACCTCTTATTCTGACCCAACAACAAGAGCAGTCATTATTATCATTTTGTGTTCAAACAGGAACTTCTTTTGCTAAGCATGGAAGTTTTATTTATTTTGCAAACGTTTTGGTGCAGAGAGTAAAGAAGGGAAATTACTCTGTAATTAATGCTAGGGGACTTAATTTATCACAAGTGAGTCTTGAAGGCCTTGCCTCTCTTGTTGATATTCATTTTCTTTTCGTTATCTGAAAATTGTGTTTTGGCGCGAAACATTCAGATATAAAAAAAAACAAAGCAAACTGCGGATTATTCCTTTACCACGTCAAAAAAAAAAAAAAAAAAAAAAAAAAAAAAAAGAAAAGAAAAAAGAAGAAGTTATCTTATGTCTCGTTTCTCTCTCTGCGTTGATTAGTATTATAATCATCATCAGTGGTAGTAGTAGTAGTAGTGGTAGTAGTATTTACCATTGTTCTTATTGCTGTGTCTTATCCTTACTGTTTTTGTTGTCACAAGGACAGCTTGGAAGACTAGGCAA
>NC_134904.1:34443756-34446547 GCF_041734735.1 Babylonia areolata | reverse complement strand
CACACACACACACACACACACACACACACACAGATTGAAAGAAGGATGAGGGAGAGAGAGAGAGAGAGAGAGAGAGAGAGAGAGAGAGAGAGCGGGAAGGCCGGGAAGAGACATGTGTCATCAGTATCGACGACCGGATGACTAAAGCCACATTGTTGTTATCATCAAATCTACCTAAACGACAGTTTGTAATTATTGATACTTACATGACTACCTACCATCACCAGTATCACTTACACAACAGGTATTGTCGTCAGCACCATGCTGGAATGAAATGAATGAATTCATGCATGCACACGAAATAGAAGAAAATGAAGAGATTAATGAATAAATAATCTGAATCTGAATCTCTCTCTCTCTTCTCTCTCTCTCTCTCCTCTCTCTCCTCTTTCTCTCTCACTCCATCTCCGCTCTCTCTCTCCTCTCTCTCTCCCTCTGTCTCCTTTCTCTCTCTCTCCGCTCTCTCTCCTCCCTCTCTCTCCTCTTTCTGTCTCTCTCTGTCTCTTCTCTCTCTCTCTCTCTCTTCCCTCTCTCTCTCTCTCTCTCTCTCTCTTGCCTTTTTCACCAGACAGACAGGGACTGACGGATGTGTTTCAACAAATCCATCCACGGACATGACCAATCAAAACAGAGCTTCAGTGAAACGCGACGCACACCGGAACATCGTCATGAAAGAGGCAATATCGGAAGAGCGTCATGCGAAGCGCGAGTGAACCAGCAAACAAAACAAAGTGAATGAAAAGAAAATAGGACATAATAAGAACAAGAACAATGAGAAACAGTAAAAACGGATCCGATGGTGGGGGGGGGGGGAGGGGTGTGGGGGGGGGAGAGAGGGAGAGAAGAGAGAGGAGAGAGAGGAGAGAAGACAGAGATGAGAGAGAGGAGAAGGGGAGGAGGGGAGGGAGGAGAGGGATAGAGAGAGAGAGGGGGGGGGGCAGAGAAAGAGAGAGAGAAACAGACAAAGAGAGAGAGAGAGGAGAGAGACAGACAGAGAGAGAAGAGAGGAAGAGAGAGAGAGGGGGGGGGACAGGGAAAGAGAGAGAGAAACAGACAAAGAGAGAGAGAGGAGAGAGACAGACAGAGAGAGAAGAGAGGAAGAGAGAGAGATAGGAGAGGGAGAGAGAAGAGAGGGAGAGGAGGGAGGAGGGGAGGGAGAGAGAAAGAGAGAGAGAGAAGAGGGAGGAGAGGGGCAGACAGAGAGAGAGAGAGAGCAGAGGGGCAGACACAGAGAGAGAGGAGAGAGAGAGAAAGAGAGGAGAGAGACAGAGAGAGAGAGAGAGGAGAGAGAGAGAAAGAGAGGAGAGAGACAGACAGAGAGAGAGGAGAGGGGCAGACAGAGAGAGAGAGAGAGAGAGGGGAGAGGGACAGAGAGAGAGAGAGAGGAGAGGGGCAGACAGAGAGAAGAGGGAGGAGAGGGGCAGACAGAGAGAGAGGGGGGAGGACAGAGAAAGAGAGAGAGAAACAGACAGACAAAGAGAGAGAGAGGAGAGAGACAGACAGAGAGGAGAGAGACAGACAGAGGGGAGAGGAAGAGAGAGAGATAAGAGAGGGGGAGAGAGAGAAGAGTGAGAGAGAGGGGAGAGATAGAGAGGAGGGAGGAGGGGAGGGAGAGAGAAAGAGAGAGAGAGTAGAGGGAGGAGAGCGGCAGACAGAGAGAGAGAGAGAGAGAGGAGAGGGGCAGAGAGAGAGGGGGGGGGAGGGACAGAGAAAGAGAGAGAGAAACAGACAAAGAGAGAGAGAGGAGAGAGAGAGAGAAAGAGAGGAGAGAGACAGACAGAGAGAGAAGAGAGGAAGAGAGAGAGAGATAGGAGAGGGGGAGAGAGAGAAGAGTGAGAGAGAGGGGAGAGACAGAGAGGAGGGAGAGAGAAAGAGAGAGAGGAGAGGGGCAGAGAGAGAGAGAGAGAGGGGGGAGGGACAGAGAAAGAGAGAGAGAAACAAAGAGAGAGAGAGGAGAGAGACAGACAGAGAGGAGAGAGACAGAGAGAGAAGAGAGAGATAGGAGAGGCAGAGAGAGAAGAGTGAGAGAGAGGGGAGAGACAGAGAGGAGGGAGGAGGGGAGGGAGAGAGAAAGAGAGAGAGAGAAGAGGGAGGAGAGGGGCAGACAGAGAGAGAGAGGGGAAGGACAGAGAAAGAGAGAGAGAAACAGACAAAGAGAGACAGAGGAGAGAGACAGAGATAGGAGAGGGGGAGAGAGAAAGAGAGACAGAGAGAAGAGGGAGGAGAGGGGCAGACAGAGAGAGAGAGAGAGGAGAGGGGCAGAGAGAGAGAGAGGGGGGGAGGGACAGGGAAAGAGAGAGAGAGAAACAAAGAGAGAGAGAGGAGAGAGAGAGAAAGAGAGGAGAGAGACAGACAGAGAGAGAAGAGAGGAAGAGAGAGAGATAGGAGAGGGAGAGAGAGAAGAGTGAGAGAGAGAGGGAGAGGAGGGAGGAGGGGAGGGAGAGAGAAAGAGAGACAGAGAGAGAGAGGGAGGAGAGGGGCAGAGAGAGAGAGAGGGGGGGAGGGACAGGGAAAGAGAGAGAGAGAGAGAAACAAAGAGAGAGAGAGAGAAAGAGAGGAGAGAGACAGACAGAGAAGAGAGGAAGAGAGAGAGATAGGAGAGGGAGAGAGAGAAGAGTGAGAGAAAGAGGAGAGGGAGAGGAGGGAGGAGGGGAGGGAGAGAGAAAGAGAGACAGAGAGAGAGAGGGAGGAGAGGGGCAGAGAGAGAGAGAGGGGGGAGGAACAGGGAAAGAGAGAGAGAAACAAAGAGAGAGAGAGGAGAGAGAGAGAAAGAGAGGAGAGAGACAGACAG
>NC_134904.1:34436256-34438756 GCF_041734735.1 Babylonia areolata | reverse complement strand
TTTTTTTTTTTTTGTCACTAATGATCGTTACACGATATTTGCATGATTATTAGAATATCTTAGCGAATCAAGAGATAAAAGAGACACAAGAGAGGCATTCCAGTTTGTAGAGTGTGTGTGTGTGTCTGTGTCTGTGTCTGTGTCTGTGTCTCTGTGTGTATGTGTCTGTGTCTGTGTCTGTGTGTTTTGCATGTGTCTGCATCGATGTGAATGTTGAGTGTGTGTGTGTGTGTGTGTGTGTGTGTGTATCTGTATGTCTGTATCTGTCTGTCAACGTGTGTGTATGTGAATTTGCGTGCATGCGTGCGTGCGTGCGTGCGTGTGTGTGTGTGTGTGTGTGCGTGTGTGTGTGTGTGTGTTCTTGCTTTAATTTAACGTCTTTTCACTTGTTCAGTGATATCAGACAAGAACAAATGTGTGTGTATGTGTGTGTGTGTGGTGTGTGTGTGTGTGTGTGTGTGGTGTGTGTGTGTGTATGTGTGCGTGTGTATGTGTGTGTGTGTGTGTGTGGTGTGTGTGTGTGTGTGTGTGTGTGTGTGTGTGTGTGTGGTCAAGATGAGGCGGGGGTGTGGTGGTGGACAATGGCAGGAAGTAATGGAACTCAGACAGGGAAACCACAGAAAGAGAAAGAGAGAGAAATACAGTGACATGGAAAGGAAACAGAACAACAGTTCAGGCCGCGGACCCAACCCCTCAGCTCAATATATCACAGAGTGACATCAGCTTGATGGTGGAGTCTCCCGTCGGACCGACGGATGAGTAGGCAGGCAGGCTTATCTGTCGGTGTGCGTCCTCATATGGGAGAAGAGACCGATTCTGGATGCGCAGCACTTCCCACAGGTGTTGCCTGACCAGCACAGGTGACCTTTTTTTTTTTTTTTTTCTTTTTTTTTTGGTGAGGAGGAGTTGTGCAGTCACTTCCCCACTCTCTCGCCTGCCGACGCTCACGGTCCCGCAGGTGCAGATACTGCCACGTGTAGAACGGCCTCGGCAGGTGCATGTTTTTTCTTCGGAGTTCCGTCTCCTAGGAGGACTTCCAGCCAAGGATAAGAGCCCCCCCCCCCCCCACCCCCCCTGCCCTTTGGTCATCCTCTTCCGCCTTCACAGCCGTTGGGAAAGGTTTCCTCCTCCGCCTGGTCCGTCTTTGGGAGACTTCACATGCGGCAAGTAGTACTGGGTTGCATGGTACCAGTAGCAAGGGCTATGCCCCTGAACAGACCCACAATGACCTGGCATCAGCTTGCAGACAGGCCAACAGCAGAATGAGAGCTGAATGGTCAATGGTTTCTTCACTGCAGTGGGAAATCATTTTACAGCTTAGTCTTTTGCGAAAGGACTATGACTCTCAAACTAGGAGGCACAACTGCACTGGCTCTTTGTGCAGCAGCCTTGGAGGCTAGCTGGCCTTTGGGAACCACCCCAAACTGTTTTAACTCTTTCCATACGAACGGCGAAAGAGACGACGTTAACAGCGTTTCACCCTAATTACCATCATCAATATATTGCAAGCGGAAGGCTCTTATACTGAAGACGTGAATGTTGACAAAGAATACCACAATTCTGACGACGGAAGCTAAAGGTTGGGTCATTCAGACACCCACTGGACATCCGAGGGGTCTGTGTAGAGGAGAAGAGAGGACTGGCCGTACTGAGTGAGTTAAAACCCTCTTGGCCGAGAGAGTGGGGATGTAACTTGGGGCAGGACACTCTCCACTGATAATCAAATTCCAGCCCAGATAGTCGGGACAGCAGTTGTCCTCCTCTGGTGGTCATAGTCGGACACGTCTGACTATCATACGTTCAGACTGACTGAGAATTAATCAGAACTATTTCAAGCATCCCTACAGTAGCATAAAACATGTTCATCATGATATAAGAGCATGGTATATCAAAGGTAGATACCAACTTGACTTTGGTTCAAACATTCAGGATTTTTTTTTTTTTCGAAATGATTTTTGATTATTCAAAACATCTTTCAACGGACAAACACACGTTTGGTCGATATCGGTCAGTCAGTGAGTGTGTGTGTGTGTGTGTGTGTGTGTGTGTGTGTTCGTGTGTGCGTGCATGCGCGCGCGCGCGCGTGTGTGATATATATATATATATATATATATATATATATATATATATATATATATATATAGTATAATAATCAGACTATTGTCGCTTTTTTTTTTTTTTTTTTTTTTTTTTTTAGAAAGAAAACAAAAGATATTCGGAAGTTATCTGGTATTGTTTCAAAGCAGTTGAAGACCGCACGGACTGATTCAGATACGGTAGACCACATCGAGTTCTGCTTCTTGGAAGGAGGGAGGGAGAGAGAGAGAGAGAGACAGAGACAGAGACAGAGATGGGGGTGGGGGTGGGGGTGGGGCAGGGGGTTGGATGGAGGGAGGAAGGGAGAAAAAAAAGACGAGAGAGCAATAAGTATGGTAAAGAAATCATTTTGGGAAATGTCTTCTGGTTAGTGTGTGTGTGTGTGTGTGTGTGTGTGTGTACG
>NC_134904.1:34428756-34431256 GCF_041734735.1 Babylonia areolata | reverse complement strand
TTTCTCTAGGTTGTACAAAAGAACACAGCACGCAACGTTTGGTTTTTTGGGGTTTTTTTTTTTTTTTTTGGCCACAAGTATTAAATGAACTCCCCAATAGCAAAGACTTTTGTCAATACACACTCTCTCTCTCTTTCTTTCTTCCCCTTACAAGTCTTAGATGAACTTCCCAATAGTTCTGTCAATCATCCTTTGTGCAGCCAGTGTGTTGGCTGGGTTTTTTTTTTGGGGGGGGACTTATTAACAAAACGGTTTGGACTGAAGGTGAGAATATTTGATTTTTTTTTTCCCCCCTATTCATTCAAAAATTGAAGTTGGGGTTTAAGTAGGTTGGTTTATTATTTGTGAGTTCGTTGCCCTTTTTTTTGTTCGGTGGAGAATAATTATTTTTGAGAGAGTATTGTGTGGTAGTTCCCCCCCCCCCCCCTCTCTCTCTCTCTCTCTCTCTCTCTCTCTCTCTCTTTCCTTTCTTTCTTTTACTCTTTGTTTTCGTTTTCTTTCATTTATGCCAACGAAATGCAAAATAAAATAAATTAATAAATTAATTTTAAAATATATATATATATATATAAATAAATAAATAAATAAACTAATGTAATGGAGTTGTAAAATATATTGAATTATAGTTCTGTCCGAATTGTGCTTGCATTTCGATAACACAAACAGTGACCATGTCTGTAATGAATAGAGCAAATTTGCGTGTTGCGAAAGTTGAACGCAATCAAAAGTTACACAGCTTTTTTTAGAGACATACATAACCCTCTCCTTTCTTCGGAAATTAGTGACGTTTTCGTCTACAAATTGTGAAATGCCACAATCCCACTTCCGTATCTCTGATGTCACATTCTGCAGCATTTCTACAAACATGAAAGAAAAAAAATATATATTTAGAGGAAAGGGGGGATTGGGTCTCCTTGTCTGCATCCATTTGTTATGTCATCCTGACATCAAAACTTTACATACATAAAATGAGGTTTTGTGAACTGCAAAAAGGATATGTGTAGCCACTGACATAATGATTATATTATTATTATGTGTGACCCAGCATCAGAAGAACGCGTGTCATTTGAAACGAATTCTAAGCCTTTTAAATCAAATGCTTTCTCGGGAATTTCAGATAATTAAGTAATGCAATATTATTTTCTCAACGGACTTGTTCTGTCTGTCTGTGTGTCTCTGTGTGTGTCTCTATGTGTCTCTGTCTGTCCGTCTCTCTCTCTCTCTCTCTCTCTCTCTCTCTCTCTCACTCACTCTCTCTCTCTCTCTCTGTTGGTCGGTGTTTCTCTCTCTAATTGATTGATGCAATTGTATCTTTATATAAACAACAAAAACAACTGTTGCTATTTTCTCTTTACCGTTCTCCCTATCTTTGTCGCTGTCCCCTGCTGTCTGCCTGTCTGTCTGTCTATCCTCGCTCTCTCTCTCTCCCCTCCTCTCTCTCTCTCTCTCTCTTTTCAATGTCTCACTCAGCCCCCACGCCCTCCCCCTCCACCCCCCCACCCCTCCCTCCCCTTTCATCTGCCTCCCTCCTCTGTGTATTTCTCACTTTGAGAATCGCGTTTCGTTTCGTTGCTGTTTCTGTTTTTTTGACTCTTTTTTTTTTTTTTTCCAAACCAGATTGCAAACATTGACAGAGGGCGAAGCCATTTGCCGCTCGCTTTTAGAAACACGGATTTGTGATCCGCGTGTCTCTTGTTAAGTTCGGGTTTCCCACGTGTTTTCTTTCTTTCCTTCCTTCTTTCCTTCCTTCTTTCTTTCTTTCTTTCTTTCTTTCTTTCTTTTATCGCTGCTCCCCTCTATTTCTTGTTGTAAATGTAATGTGAGCGTTTGTATTCAAATCATTTGAAAAGCTCTTACGAAAACAGTAACGAAAACAAACCAGACTTCACAACCTCCTCCCGACCTTACTGACCGAAGGGGACTAGAACTCTCTCTCTCTCTCTCTCTCTGTGTGTGTGTGTGTGTGTGTGTGTGTGTGTGTGTGTGTGTGTGTGTGTGTGCCTGTGTATGTCGGTGTGTGTGTGTGTGTCTGTGTCTGTGTTTGTGTGTGTGTTTCTGTGTGTGTCTGTGTGTGCATACGTACGTACGTACACAAACACGTCAAAGAAAAGGAGAAGAAAAAAAAAAAAATCATTTCCCTCAAGGAGACAGACGTCACTGCGTTCAGTCAAACCCCGTAAACGCTACACCACATCTGCTAATAACAAGGCCAGATGCCTGACCCTAGCAGCACAATCCACAACACGACGCGCATTTGTCAGACTTTTGCCAGGAGGACAGCACTCTTCGTTGCCCTGATGGGTTCTTTCTCCGTGCGCCAAGCGCGGCGGTGCTGAACACGGGGACATCCTCGGGTTTATCGCCTCCCCCGAGTGATGACTAGACTAGACGCTCAGTTCGATGTCTCCACTCAAAAAGTGGGGGAAGCAAAGAGCGAGACTGCGGCGGGATTCGAACCCAGGCCCTCGCGGACTCTCGTGTATTGGGCAGATGAGTTGTA
>NC_134904.1:34406256-34416256 GCF_041734735.1 Babylonia areolata | reverse complement strand
TTTTTTCTTTCTTTTTTTCTTTTCTTTTCTTTTTTTTTTTTTTTTTTTTTTTTTTTTTTGTCTGCTAGGTGTATCGTCACCTGTGGATCACAAAAAAAATGTGTTCTTAGATTTCTGTGAATACCCGTTGCTATGGAAACAAATCAAAATGGCCGCCAAACAATGTATCAAAGAAATCGGGTTTGTCGGTCCATATGGTGCGTGCAGACACTTTTTTTGTTATGTGGACTAGATACACAATGGCATTATCTTCATTTTCACGTGAGATTGTGTTGATTTATTCAATTATTGTACTTTTTATGATTTTTTTTTTTTTTTTGAAATTGTGGGTATTGCGAAACCCTCAAAATTTACAATGGGTAAAAAGATTGGTACTGCTATGTGCCTGTCAAGATGAGCTTTGCAGTGAATAGCGAAAGGCAAAGGACTTGAGTCAGACGAACAGAGCACTGGCACAATTTGATCAACTGACTTACAAACGGGCGCCGGCTCAACATAACCGCTTGACAAAAAAAACAAACACACACACACACACACACACACACACACACACACACACACACACACACACACACACACACACTACGAAAGAAATCTAAAGCTTAGAACTTGAATAATATCTGAAAAGGTTGAAGTGAGTTTTGAAGTGAAACTACAGTCCACCGCTGTTATGTCTGGCTATCAAGTAGGACTCCAGTGGTGTGGGTTTTTTTTTAATGTGTTAATTAACAGACCTGATAAGGAAAAAGTTGCCAGCGATTTCAACATCTCGTGTTTGTCTGAGGAAGAGACAGAAAGAGAGAGAGAGAGAGAGTGTGTGTGTGTGTGTGTGTGTGTGTGTGTGTGTGTGTGTGTGCTTACGTACGTTCGTGAGAGAGAGAGAGAGATGGAGAGAGAGAATGTGTGTGTGTGTGTGTGTGTGTGTGTGTGTGTGTGTGTGTTTCTGAGGAAGAGATAGAAAGAGAGAGTGAGAAGAGAGAGAGAAAGAGAGAGTGTGTGTGTGTGTGTCCTTGCGTACGTTCGAGAGAGAGAGAGACAGAGAGAGAGAGAGAGAGAGAGTGTGTGTGTGTGTGTGTGTGTGTGTGTGTGTGTGTGTGTGTGTGTTTCTGATGAAGAGATAGAAAGAGAGAGTGAGAAGAGAGAGAGAAAGAGAGAGAGAGAGTGTGTGTGTGCTTGCGTACGTTCGTGAGAGAGAGAGAGAGAGAGAGAGAGAGAGTGTGTGTGTGTTTGTGTGTTTCTGAGGAAGAGAGATATAGAGAGAGAGAGTGTGTGTGTGTGTTTGTGTGCTTGTGTACGTTCGTGAGAGTGAGAGAGAGAGAGAGTGTGTGTGTGTGTGTGTGTGTGTGTGTGTGTTTCTGAGGAAGAGATAGATAGATAGAGAGAGAGAGAGAGAGCGAGAGAGAGAGAGAGAGAGAGAGTGTGTGTGTGTGTGTGTGTGTGTGTGTGCATGATCTCGGTTTATCTTCATCTCTTTTGAAACACGCGTGCGTGCCTTTTGAACGGGACAGGAATTTCAAAAGACCTGACTCAAGGGAGGCAATTATCGGAAAGGGTTGGACAAAGATAGACAACCGACGACGGCCATGTAATGTTTCAATGCCCCCTGGGGGGCAAACGAAATTAAGTTATTTTATTTTGCAACTTGTTTCATTCAATTCAAGGACATAATAGAGAGTAAGCAACCTTATTCAAACGCCTGTTTTAGAACATTTCCAAATATCAAGTACACAAAAGGGTGAAAATAAAAGGATGGGGGGCTAGGGGGAGGGGAAGAGAAGGGAGGAGGAGGGGGGAGGGTGCGAATGCATACGTGAGTGTGAAAACTCGGAGAGAACAATATTGAATAATTGAAGCCTGTACATGGGTGGGACTCAATTACTTTATAGTGAAATACAGACTGCAGTTATGAAATAATAGGTCTTGCCTTGAATCTGTCATAGGACGTACAAGTTTTTATAACCTTCAGTCAATTTGTCACAGGACGTACAAGTTTTATAACATTCTGTCAATTTGTCATAGGACGTACAAGTTTTATAACATTCTGTCAATGTGTCATAGGACGTACAAGTTTTATAGCCTTCTGTCAGTTTGTCATAGGGCGTACAAGTTTTATAACATTCTGTCAATGTGTCATAGGACGTACAAGTTTTATAACATTCTGTCAATGTGTCATAGGACGTACAAGCTTTATAACCTACTGTCAATTTGTCATAGGGCGTACAAGTTTTATAGCCTTCTATCAGTTTGTCATAGGACGTACAGGTTTTATAACTTTCTGTCAATTTGTCATAGGACGTACAAGTTTTATAACATTCTGTCAATTTGTCATAGGACGTACAAGTTTTATAACATTCTGTCAATTTGTCATAGGACGTACATGTTTTATAACATTCTGTCAGTTTGTCACAGGACGTACAAGTTTTATAACCTTCTGTCAATTTGTCATAGGACGTACAAGTTTTATAGCCTTCTGTCAATGTGTCATAGGACGTACAGGTTTTACAACCTTCTGTCAATTTGTCATAGGACGTACAAGCTTTATAACCTGTCAATTTGTCATAGGACGTACAAGTTTTATAACATTCTGTCAATGTGTCATAGGACGTACAAGTTTTATAACCTACTGTCAATTTGTCATAGGACGTACAAGTTTTACAACCTTCTGTCAATTTGTCATAGGGCGTACAAGCTTTATAACCTACTGTCAATTTGTCATAGGACGTACAAGTTTTATAACATTCTCTCAATTTGTCACAGGACGTACAAGTTTTATAGCCTTCTGTCAATTTGTCATAGGACGTACAAGTTTTATAACCTACTGTCAATTTGTCACAGGGCGTACAAGTTTTATAACCTACTGTCAATTTGTCACAGGGCGTACAAGTTTTATAACCTTCTGTCAATTTGTCATAGGACGTACAAGTTTTATAACCTACTGTCAATTTGTCATAGGACGTACAAGTTTTACAACCTTCTGTCAATTTGTCATAGGACGTACAGGTTTGATAACCTACTGTCAATTTGTCATAGGACGTACAGGTTTTATAACCTTCTGTCAATTTGTCATAGGACGTACAAGTTTTATAACCTACTGTCAATTTGTCATAGGACGTACAAGTTTTACAACCTTCTGTCAATTTGTCACAGGACGTACAAGTTTTATAATCTACTGTCAATTTGTCATAGGACGTACAAGTTTTATAATCTACTGTCAATTTGTCATAGGACGTACAAGTTTTATAACATTCTGTCAATTTGTTATAGGACGTACAAGTTTTTATAACCTTCTGTCAATTTGTCATAGGACGTACAAGTTTTATAACCTACTGTCAATGTGTCATAGGACGTACAAGTTTTATAACATTCTGTCAGTGTGTCATAGGACGTACAAGTTTTATAACCTTCTGTCAATTTGTCATAGGACGTACAAGTTTTATAACATTCTGTCAATGTGTCATAGGACGTACAAGTTTTATAACATTCTGTCAATGTGTCATAGGACGTACAAGTTTTATAACCTTCTGTCAATTTGTCATAGGACGTACAGGTTTTATAACATTCTGTCAATTTGTCATAGGACGTACAAGTTTTATAACATTCTGTCAATTTGTCACAGGACGTACAAGTTTTATAGCCTTCTGTCAATTTGTCACAGGACGTACAAGTTTTTATAACCTTCTGCCAATTTGTCATGGGACGTACAAGGTTTATAACATTCTGCCAATTTGTCATAGGACGTACAAGTTTTATAACATTCTGTCAATTTGTCACAGGACGTACAGGTTTTATAACATTCTGTCAATGTGTCATAGGACGTACAAGTTTTATAGCCTTCTGTCAATTTGTCATAGGACGTACAAGTTTTATAACCTTCTGTCAATTTGTCATAGGACGTACAAGTTTTATAACCTTCTGTCAATGTGTCATAGGACGTACAAGTTTTATAACATTCTGTCAGTTTGTCATAGGACGTACAGGTTTTATAATCTACTGTCAATTTGTCAGAGGACTTACAAGTTTTATAACATTCTGTCAATTTGTCATAGGACGTACAAGTTTTATAACCTTCTGCCAATGTGTAACAGGAAGTCAGTTTGTGATAGGACGTACAAGTTTTATGACCTGTCAATTTGTCATAGGACGTACAAGTTTTATAACCTGTCAATTTGTCATAGGACCTCCAAGTTTTATAACCTTCTGCCAATGTGTCACAGGAAATCAATTTGTCATAGGACGTACAGGTTTTATAGTCTACTGTCAATTTGTCAGAGGACTTATAAGTTTTATAACATTCTGTCAATGTGTCATAGGACGTACAAGTTTTATAACCTTCTGTCAATGTGTCACAGGACATACAAGTTTTATAACCTTCTGCCAATGTGTCACAGGAAGTCAGTTTGTGATAGGACGTACAAGTTTTATAACCTGTCAATTTGTCATAGGACGTACAAGTTTTATGACCTGTCAATTTGTCATAGGACGTACAAGTTTTATAACATTCTGTCAATGTGTCACAGGAAGTCAGTTTGTCATAGGACGTACAAGTTTTATAACCTGTCAATTTGTCATAGGACCTACAAGTTTTATAACCTTCTGCCAATGTGTCACAGGAAATCAATTTGTCATAGGACGCACAGGTTTTATAATCTACTGTCAATTTGTCAGAGGACTTACAAGTTTTATAACATTCTGTCAATGTGTCATAGGACGTACAAGTTTTATAACCTTCTGTCAGTGTGTCACAGGACGTATAAGTTATAGAACCTACTGTCAGTTTGCACGGACAGACAATAATATTCGGCACGCATTCACGTGACGATAGAGTGTGGTGGTTAAAGCTGCGATTCATCCATCCTTTTTTTTTCTTTTTCTTTTTTTTTTTTCTTTTTTTTTCTTTTTTTTTTCTTTTTGTGGCCTCAGTTGCATGCAGGTCATGGAGCACCAAGTTTTTGTTTTAGTGCTTGCCTTCTTCATAGGACAAAAAAAAACCCAAAAGATTCCTTTTTTTTATTTTTATTTTTTTTACTCTTTTGTTTTTCTTTGTTTGTGTGCAACACTTCATGCATGGAGAAAAAGGTGACAGAACCCGGACAGCCCTTCCTTTGGACACCAGAAGGTAGGCGGCACAAGAAGAGAAAGACCGAAGAACACTTGTGTCGCAGAACGGTAGAAAGGGAACTCAAGATCTGATCCTGAAGCACACCTGCGGTACCGTTCCGAGACTGCCGCCCCCCCCCCCCCCCTTCAGCCCCCCCACCCCACCCCACCCCCCCACCCCAAAAAAAAAGCAGTGAAGAGTGGCAGTTCTCTCATTGATGGAGTCTCCCGTCGGACCGACGGATGAGTAGGCAGGCAGGCTTATCTGTCGGTGTGTGTCCTCATAATTATGGGAGAAGAGGCCGATTCTGGATGCGCAGCACTTGCCACAAGTGTTGCAAAGGAAAACGTCTCCGGCTCCAGAAGTTGAGCTCTGCTTCCTTCGCTCACGCTTCTCCTTAACGGCCAGCGTTCTGTTGTTTTCAAACGTCTTTATGCCACTAAAGCACAGCATCCTCCAGCGAGAGCGGTCAAGGGCATCAGGTTCTCTCATTGCTGCCATACTAAACTAACCAGTTCGACACCAACAAGACAGACAACTGAAAGACTCAGTATTTTGAGGTGACGAAACAAAAACGTGTCTAAAAACTAAGAAGGTTTTCCTTCCCCTGTTGTGTGATATTCGCTGTTCCTGACCCTGTTCACCACCCATATATCTGACTCTTGTCAGTTAACGTTTTTGACAATGAATACCTGTCGGGAGCATTTCCAAGACTGTGTAGCAACGCATGATGATCGCCTGCTCCACAGACAATGATTTATCTCTAAGCGGCAGTGCACGCCCATCTGTTCCGTTTCAGACCTATCTTCACGTATTCCCATAGACGCTTTCTGACAAAACTAATCTTCACGCAGGTTTCAGACATGCGACCTAAGGGGAGGTAATTAGCAGGAGAGGGTTTAAAGAAAAAACGCTGGGGGAGGGAGGGTGGGGTGGGGGTGTGGGGGTGTGGCTGAAAGCTGACGATAAATCTTGACAGGAAGTACACGTTTATAGCCGCCTCCCTTGATGAGGCTGACAGGAAGTAACAAAGTTGAGCATGGCCTTTGAAGTTGGTCCCGCCCGCGCATACGTGCTTGTTGAAATGACGAGGAAAGATTTGCTCCCTCTCCCCCCCCCCCCCCTTCTCCCCCCCCCCCCACCCCCCTTTCTTTCTTTCTTTTTTTTTTTTTTAACATGAGTGTCACAGAGAGACACATGTGTAGGTGACAGACAAGACCGGGGAGCTTCTACGGGACTTGGTGTGCATATAGGACCTGGGAAGATCTATTTTGTGATTCATTTTCAGACGAAAATCCATCCTACTCCCATTCCCGGCCACACCTCATGTCATCACTACTTTCCCTGTTCCTCTGTCCTCAATGTGAATAATGCACACACACACACACACACACACACACACACACACACACACACACACACACACACAAAATACGAAATGAATAAACAGAACAACAGTGCATGCGTGTTTTTATATCCTCAAACCGCAGTCTGTATATTCTTCTTCTTCTTCTTCGTTCGTGGGCTGCAACTCCCACGTTCACTCGTATGTACACAAGTGGGCTTTTACGTGCATGGCCGTTTATACCCCGCCATGTAGGCAGCCATAGTCCGTTTCCGGGGGTGTGCATGCTGGGTATGTTCTTGTTTCCGTAACCCACCTAACGCTGACATGGATTACAGGATCTTTAACGTGCGTATCTGATCTTCTGCTTGCCGTATACACACAAAGGGGTTTCAGGCACTAAGCAGGTCTGCACATAATTATGTTGGCCCGGGAGATCGAAAAAAATCTCCCACCCTTTACCCACCTGGCGCCGTCACCGAGATTCGAACACGGGACCTTCAGATTGAAAGTCCAATGCTTTAACCATTCGGCTATTGTTTGTGCCCGTCATCTGTATATTCGATTGTAATGTTGTTTGGTTTTGGAAGGAAACAGTTTTGCGCAGGGGACTAGCAAGGCAAGGCAAGGCAAAAAAAGTTTATTTTCTTGTGCACCCGGGGGGGCATCGAAAAGTTGCATACATACATATTTTAGATATACCATACAAACAATAAGAGTGATGTTAATTAACTCACTCAGTACGGCCAGTCCTCTCTTCTCCTCTACACAGACCCCTCGGATGTCCAGTGGGTGTCTCAATGACCCAACCTTTAGCTTCCGTCGTCAGAATTGTGGTATTCTTTGTCAACATTCACCTCTTCAGTATAAGAGCCTTCCGCTTGCAATATTTTGATGATGGTAATTGGGGGTGAAACGCTGTTAACGTCGTCTCTTTCGCCGTTCGTATGGAGAGAGTTAAAAGATCAAAGGGGGAAAAAAACAAAAGACCACTAGGCACTGCCAGTCCTCATCCATTGACCACAGACGTAGCTTTACCGAAAGGAACTACAAATAGACGGGCGCAATAGCCGAGTGGTTAAAGCGTTGGACTTTCAATCTGAGGGTCCCGGGTTCGAATCACGGTGACGGCGCCTGGTGGGTAAAGGGTGGAGATTTTTCCGATCTCCCAGGTCAGCATATGTGCAGACCTGCTTTGTGCCTGAACCCCCTTCGTGTGTATATGCAAGCAGAAGATCAAATACGCACGCTAAAAATCCTGTAATCCATGTCAGCGTTCGGTGGGTTATGGAAACAAGAACATACCCAGCATGCACACCCCCGAAAACGCAATATGGCTGCCTACATGGCGGGGTAAAAACGGTCATACATGTAAAAGCCCACTCATGTGCAAACGAGTGAACGCAGAAGAAGAAGAAGGACTACAAATAGAAGAGAGTTTCAGTTTCAGTTTCAGTAGCTCACGGAGGCGTCACTGCGTTCGGACAAATCCATATACGCTACACCACATCTGCCAGGCAGATGCCTGACCAGCAGCGTAGCCCAACGCGCTTAGTCAGGCCTTGAGAGAAAAAAAAAAGTGAATAAATAATAGATAAGCGTACATAAATAAAAATAAATAAATAAGAGACAAATGTTTTTTGTTTTAGCAATATTCTTTTGGGTTTTTTGGGGGGGGGGGGGGTGGTGGTGGTGGTAAAAAATAAGTGGAATTTAAGGGAGTTTGGGCGGTTTCTATAATATCTAGGTAGATACTTTTGTCTGTCACTTTCAAAGAAAGGGCACACAAACAAAATAGTGGAGCTCATCAGCAGTGTCGGCAGCGTAGCGTTTTCTCTGAACAGGGCGAGACCCCAGTTTCAAATTTATTGATAGGGTTCCTGCGGGATTTCATTTTTACCAGCAGAGAATAACCTTCTCGTAATGTGTGTGTGTGTGTGTGTGTGTGTGTGTGTGTTTCTCTAAACTTGCTAACCGCTGAGCAGACACTATAATCCCCCTGATCAAAAAAAAAGCTGATGTACCGCCCCACTCGGCACACAACACCGTGTAAACGAACCCAAACACACACACACACATATACACAAACACACACACACGCACACACACACACACACACACACACACACATATACACAAACACACACGCACACACAGACACACACTCACACACAGACACACACACACACACACACACACACACACACACATACACACACACACACACACACATTGCTCGCTACATTCCGCGGAAAAAGAAAAAAAAAAAAAAAGTTCCACTGTTAAACCTTCTGTGTGTAAATGAATGTCGTAATATTTGAGGTCTGGTCTGTCCCCCCGCCCCCCAGTCCCCCTCCTTCTGATTTAATTAGAATCAGACAGGGAGAAAGAGATTCATAAAACTCGGACTCGATTTTTTTTTTTTTTAATTAAAAAAAAAAATTTTTTTACCTTTTTTTTTAGAGTAAAGGGATAAGATACAGGCTTCTTTTCACCGTGATCACACACACACACACACACACACACACACACACACACACACACACATATAATTCCACTTAACAGTGTGTTAACCTGCTGTGTGTAAATGAATGTCGTTATATTTGAGGTCTGGTCTGTCCCCCACCCCCTCCCCCCCCCCGCCCCCCAGGCCCCCTCCCTCTGATTTAATTAGATTTTTTTTTTTTTTTTTTACATGCCAGCGAGTATCCTTACCCTCGCTAATGTCACAACTAATTCGTCTGTTTGGAATTTGTTTGCTTAAGGGGGAGGACAGGAGATTCTACATAACTGCCCCCAGTCTCTTCAAATAAAGAGTTGGGGGGGCGGGAGGGGGGGGGGACGGGGGGGGGGGGGGGGGGGGGGGCGTAGGGGGGGGGGGGGGGAAGACAGACTGGGAGAAAGAGATTCAGAAAACTCGGACTCGATTTTTTTTTTTTTTTTTTTTTTTTTTTTTTTTAAGGGTAAAGGAATAAGATACAGGCTTCTTTTCACCGTGATATCACACACACACACACACACACACACACACACACACACACACACACACACACACACACACACACATCACTCAAAACAAATAAAAAAATCAAGAATGTAAAAAAAAGGAGGGGGCGGGGGAAGGGAGAAGATTTTTTTTAATTTTATTTATTTATTTTATTTTTTTTAATGGAAGAAGAGAAGGAGTGAAGAAAATGACATTCTTGTTCTGTGTAGCGAAATGTGTCGCCTTTTACATATATATATAAATAGATAGATAGATAGATAGATAATCCACTGCTTCCTGAATGCGGGATTTTGTTGATGCATTATAATAAATTAAGAGTAAAACTAAGTGTCACAACTCCTGACAATCTCGGGAGGAGTTTTGTGTTTTGTGCGAACGCTTCCAGTCAAGTCAAGTCAAAATGATCTTTATTGAGGGTAAAAGAATAAGCTTGTACTGCTTTTTTTTTTTTTTTTTTTTTTTGCTTTTTTTTTTTCATCCTGCCCTCAGAGAGAAAAAAAAAGGAAAAGACATGAAGATAAGAGGGGGTGTGGGTGGGGGGTGTGGGGGG
>NC_134904.1:34396256-34401256 GCF_041734735.1 Babylonia areolata | reverse complement strand
CGCAGACCAAGGCGGATGCTGGTCTGACTGTCATGCTGCTACTGCTACTACTACTACTACTACTACTACTACTACTACTACTACTAGTCATTCGAATGAGACGATTAACCGGGGTCCCGTGTACAGCTAGCATGCACTTAGGGCACGTAAATGAACCCTTGGCAGCAAAAGGGTTGTTCTTGGAAAAGATTTTGTAGAAAAAATCCACTTCGATGGGGAAAAAAACTTAATAAAACCGCACGCAGGAAAAAAAAAAGGGGGGGGGGGGGTCGGAGGAAAGGGGGAAGGAGGTAGTAGGGGGTGGGGGTGAGGGGGAAGGGTGTGTGTGTGTGTGGGGGGGGGTTAAGAAACGAAACGAGGTAAGGGGGGAAAATGAAGATAGAGCCAGGAGACTTTTGACATTTTTACTTACTTACGACGTGGCTGAGGTCTCCTTCTCTTGGCCTTTGGCGTTTTGATGGGTTACCAGGGCTGGTGTGGTGTGGTGATGGTGGTTTGTGGCGTGTGTGTGTGTGTGTCTGTGTCTGTGTGTGTGTGTGTGGGGGGGGTAGATGGGTGGATGTGGGTGTTTTTGTGTGTGTCTGTGGATGTCTGTGAATGCACGCATGTGTTCTGTGTGTGTCTGTGAATTCGCGTATGTGCGTGTCCCCTTTCTCTCTCTTGGTTATTTGCATACAGGGATACACACACCCGCGCGCGCGCGCGCGCACACACACACACACACACACACACACACACACACACACACACACACACATATATATATATATATATATATATACATACATACTCGCACTCACTGACACATTCATTCTAACACCTATTTAACTTCCATCGTCAACCGGCATCAGCAACAACAAAAAAAACGAAAAAAACAGCTGTAACTGCAATATGGTAGTAGTAGTAGTAGTAACAGTAGTAGTAAGAAGAAGAAGAAGAATGCCCTCAATCCATTCCGGGAAACAAATGCTGGTAACCGAACCCACTCATGTACAGTAAACCATTTCTCTGTGTTGGCAGGGATGGCGGCACCAGAATCTCGGGACATCCACCAAGAACACCAGTGCCAGACACACGGCTGCAGTTTGGGAACAGCTGTCTTTCTCACCTGAAGGCCCCACGACTATCTCTGCAAGACAGGTAGAACACTAAAGATCCTCTGTTTGTGGACAGCTATAATCTTACCTGAACGCTCCAAGACTATTTCTGCAAGTTAGGCAGAGTGCCAAAGACCCTCAGTTTGTTGACAGCTATCATCTTTTCTAAAGGCTCCAAGATATCTCTTAAAAATACGCAGAGCGCTAAAGATCCATAGTTTAAGAAAATCTGTCATCTTACCTGAAAGCTCCAAGGCTATCCTTGCAAGAGAGGCGGAGCGCTACCAAAGATCCGCAGTTTAGGGACAGCTATCTTCTTACCTGAAGGCTCCAAGACTATCTCTGAAAGTTAGGCAGAGCGCTAAACATCCACAGTTTAGGAGCAGGTGTCTTCTTGCCTGAAGGCTCCAAGACAATCTCTGCAAGATAGGCAGAGAGATTAAGACACACTGAACTTGTGCATAGCGTCTCTCTTCCAGCCTGTTCAAAATTCCTTGCACATTCTGCAGTGACAAGACTTCAGACACGGGTTCTGTTTTGACTTAGCTATATCGATTCTGTGTTAGATTTTGCAGCCAACTTCGTGAGTCTTATGGTGTCTTCAACAAAAAGATGATGGCAGTGTATTATCACTGATGTGTTTGGATTCATGGCTCGTCCATCTTTTTTTTGAAGAACCGTTCATGTTTGTTTTCTGTACTCAGTGTGAATTTAGATCGTGTTTCCAACGTTCGGGTGTGTTTTTTTTCTTCAGTTTGTTCCCACTCCCACGTTCACTCGTATATACTCGAGTGGGATTTTACGTGTATGACCGTTTTTACCCCGCCATATAGGCAGCCATTCACCGTTTTCGGGGGTGTGCATGCTGGGTATGTTCTTGTTTCCATAACCCACCGAACGCTGACATGGATTACAGGATCTTTAACGTGCGTATTTGATCTTATGCTTGCGTATACACACGAAGGGGGTTCAGGCACTGGCAGGTCTGCACATATGTTGACCTGGGAGATCGTAAAAATCTCCACCCTTTACCCACCAGGCACAGTCACCGTGATTCGAACCCGAGACCCTCAGATCGAAAGTCCAACGCTTTAACCATTCGGCTATGGCGCCCGTCAACCGAAGACTCGACATTGTGAGCTTGTTCAGCCTTTGGATATTACATGCATGTTTCTTTTCCCAACCATCGGATTGTGTGTGCTTGTTTTTTTTTCCGAACCCTGTCATTGTTAGGCTCTTTTTCCATTGCTGGGACATTGTGAGCTTGTCCAACCTTCGGATTTTGTAAACTTGTTCCTGCAACCCTCGAACGCATGTATACTTGTACCCCCAACACTCGAACCGTGTAAACTTGTTCCTCCAACACTCCTCTTTGTGAACTTGTTCTTCCAACACCCCATCTTTGTGAACTTGTTCTTCCAACACTCCATCTTTGTGAACTTGTTCTTCCAACCCTCGAACGTAAACTTTGGATTGTACCTCCAGCACTCGAACTATACAAACTTGTGCCCCCCAATTTTCGAGCATTGTGAACTTGTTCTTCCAACCCTCGAACGTAAACTTTGTACCTCCACCACTCGAACCATGTAAACTTGTTCCTGCAACTCTCCAACTTGGTGAACTCGTCTTTGAATATTGTAAATTTGTTCGTCCAGCCTTCAGACCCTGGGAACTGTTCCATTGGACATTGTCGTTTTGGTTCCCACACCCATGGACCTTTTGTTACCTTGTTCCCCCAGTCCTCTGTAACCTCGTGCCCTGCTTGTTCTTTGTTCAACTGGCATCCCCTTTTCCGGCATGCTGACGGGAGTGGTATGATGATCATTCTGACTTGTTGGTTATCAGCTGGACAGTACATGGTCTTCAGAGAAGCTCTTCAAACCTGTTATTTTTTTACAGTGATAAGAAACTCTAGGGAGAGCTAGACAGTACAAGGTCTTCAGAGAAGCTCCTCTAACCTGTTTTTGTTGTTGTTTTTTACTCTGATAAGAAACTCTAGGGAGAGCTGGACAGTACAAGGTCTTCGGAGAAGCTCTTCAAACCTGTTAATTTTTTTTCTACAGTGATAAGAAACTCTAGGGAGAGCTGGACAGTACAAGGTCTTCAGAGAAGCTCCTCAAACCTGTTTTTTTTTTTTTTTTTTTTACAGTGATAAGAAACTCTAGGGAGAGCTGGGCAGTACAAGGTCTTTAGAGAAGCTCCTCAAACCTGTTATATTTTTTTTTACAGTGATAAGAAACTCTAGGGAGAGCTGGACAGTACAAGGTCTTCGGAGAAGCTCTTCAAACCTGTTAATTTTTTTTTTTACAGTGATAAGAAACGCTAGGGAGAGCTGGACAGTACAAGGTCCTCAGAGAAGCTCCTCAAACCTGTTATATTTTTTTTTACAGTGATAAGAAACTCTAGGGAGAGCTGGACAGTACAAGGTCTTGAGAGAAACTCCTCAAAACTGATAATTTTTTTTTTACAGGTATGCAGGGAATATGCTTTGTTGTTGTTGTTGTTTCTTTTTAACATGCGAATTTATTATCTATGGTTTTGTTTTTAAACTGCCTGGTTTAGTTTGTTGGCATCATACCAACTTAGTGTGTCCGTGTAATTTCAATTCCTGACGTATCTGACAATAGTGTGAACGCACGTGAATCAACCTTTCCCTTATCGCGTCCATTAATTTGGTTCGTTGTTACCAGTTTCCAGATGATGTAAACATCAGACTCATGAAGCTACTCCTCGACGATCTCTTCATGTGTGGAAATTATGTTTTTATTTATTCGTTTTGATACGATTAAGTTATGATGAACAAATGTATACATTGTCTACATTTTTACAAAACCTACTTCAGTTATCATCCTGTGAAAACGGGGTTCTTCTGCAACGATCTATGAACGTAATTCATTTTCTTGATACCTGTGAACTGAGTTCCTCTTCCATTTTTTTTCGAAATTTCATATAAACGATTTTCTTTCTTTTACTGTTTGTCAGAAACTAGTGTGTACTTTGTGAACTTGGTTGTGTTGTTTCTCTTCTTGTAGAAGCCATGTCCGTCTTCTGTTCGTATAAACCTGGTTCGTCTTTCTGCAGGTATGAACTGATTCGTCTGTTGCTTGCTTCTGCGTCTGTCAACTCGGTTCGTCAACTGCTCTGTGAAATCGGTTCATCTACTGCTTTGGGAAACCTGGTTCGTCTACTGCTTCTGTGAAATCGGTTCATCTACTGCTTTGGGAAACCTGGTTCGTCTACTGCTCCTGTGAAATCGGTTCATCTACTTCCTTAGTAAACATGGTTCGTCTACCTGCTCCTGTGAAATCGATTCATCCACTTCCTTAGTAAACATGGTTCGTCCTACTGCACCTGTGAAATCAATTCATATGCTACTTTGGTAAACCTGGTTCGTCTCCTGCTCCTGTAAACGAACTTCGACCACTTCTTCTGTAAACGTGGTACTTCTGCTGCCTCGTTAAGCCTCGTTCGTCCACTGCTCATGGGAATCTGATCTTGTCTTCTTGTTATTGCTTTGTTTTATGTGGACCACGTCGTTCTGGCGTATCTCTCTACTCCCGTGACTCGGGTTGTACCCATCTACAAACATGCGGCACTGCACTGATTTTTTTTTTAATGAATAATGAGGCTAGGGGAGTAAAGGATTGATAAACAACAAAGTGTGAAAACTCTATCTCTGTTCGTGTTGCAGGTGCGAACCGGATTCGTCTTCCAGGAACTGAGAAACCAGTTCGTGTGCTGGTTCAACCAATTCAGTCTTTTTTTTTCTTTCTTTCTCTCTCTTTCCATTTTTTTTTATACCGTGAAACCTATTCGTCTTCGTGAGTATTGGACCAGATTCGTCTTCTGGATTTGTGAAACCGGTTCGTTTCGCGTGTGAGTGTTGACCGAATTCGTCTTTCG
>NC_134904.1:34378656-34396156 GCF_041734735.1 Babylonia areolata | reverse complement strand
CTAACGGTTGGGTCATTCAGCCACCCACTGGACATCCGAGGGGTCTGTGTAGAGGAGAAGAGAGGACTTTCCGTACTGAGTTACGGACTTTTTTTTTTTTTTTTTTTTTACCTCCTTTCCAGTAGTGGTTTACTGCTGTGTTTTGGTTTGGTTTGTCCTGGTGTGTCTGTGTCTGGTGATTTATCCTGTGCCTTTTTTTCTGTTTTATTTTTTGTCTTCCCTTTTCTTTTCTATTGATTTGTTCACCATGACGACTGATATCGACTTGGGAGGTGAGCGTACTTTACCTGTTTTTGTTGTAAACAATGAACTGCCGGGGTTTGATAAAAAGCATTTCTCTACTTCCGAACTCTGTGCGGCTGCAGAAAAGGTTACAGGTTACAATTCAATAGAAGGAGCCCAGCGCATAGGTGGACTTTGGAGGATTTATCCTCCACAAAAAGATGCAAGAGTCAAATTGCTTGTACAGGGTTTCGCGCTTAGAGGGGTACAAGAGAGTGTCCAAGACCAAAATCCGTTTGTTGTAAGACCTCCCAATTCAAATGATTCAAACAGTAGAGAGGAGCAGCCCCTTCAACGAAGCTGATCGTCGGCAACATCCCTCTCTCTTTCTCCGACACAGAACTGTTGCAGTCAGTCAACCAGATGGAAGTAACCATCCACTCCAAACTGATCGCGGAAAAGGACAGGGATGATCACGGCAAGCTGACACACTGGAAGACAGGCAGACGTTTCCTGTATATAAAAGTTCCGGATGTTCCACTGCCCAGAAATGTGGACATTGGCCCTTTTAAACTCACTCAGTACGGCCAGTCCTCTCTTCTCCTCTACACAGACCCCTCGGATGTCCAGTGGGTGTCTCAATGACCCAACCTTTAGCTTCCGTCGTCAGAATTGTGGTATTCTTTGTCAACATTCACCTCTTCAGTATAAGAACCTTCCGCTTGCAATATTTTGATGGTGGTAATTGGGGTGAAACGCTGTTAACGTCGTCTCTTTCGCCGTTCGTATGGAAAGAGTTAAAGCCAGCCTGTACCACAGGGAGCAGAAGACCCTTCAGCGACAACAGCAGGCGGAGTGTCGACGGTGCCTGCAGAAAGGACACACAGCGGCGGACTGCCCAAACCCGGTAAAGTGCAGACAATGTCTGAACGATGGACACAAAGCCGGGGATCCAACGTGCAACCTTGTTGCAGTGGAACCAACTATCAGACATGAACAGACAGACAATAGCAAAACAGAAAACGCAACACAGAACAAACTTGGATGGCTAACGTCTAGATCACCACTCAAGGTTTGGATTCGATCCCCCGCCCCCAGATTCTCTCTCGCTCCCAAGGCGGACGGACGCTTTACCACTTGGCCCTCAGTCCACATTGTCAGTTGAAAATAACAGCGTAGGAAACCCTTTGAACAATGACTTCTGAGCGTGCTGTTGTCCCGTTCCGGCTTGACAAAACAGATCCGCCTTGCTTATACTTGGAGGGACAATAATGATATTTATTTCTTCTTCTCCTTCTTCTTCTTCTGCGTTCGTGGGCTGCAACTGCCACGTTCACTCGTATGTACACGAGTGGGCTTTTACGTGTATGACCGTTTTTACCCCGCCATGTAGGCAGCCATACTCCGTTTTCGGGGGCTGGGGGGGGGTGTATGCTGGGTATGTTCTTGTTTCCATAACCCACCGAACGCTGACATGGATTACAGGATCTTTTAACGTGCGTATTTGATCTTCTGCTTGCGTATACATACGAAGGAGGTTCAGGCACTGGCAGGTCTGCACATATGTTGACCTGGGAGATCGTAAAAATCTCCACCCTTTACCCACCAGGCGCCGTCACCGTGATTCGTACCCTGGACCCCCAGATTGAAAGTCCAATGCTTTAACCACTCGGCTATTGCGCCCGTCATATTTATTTCAAACTCCATCTACCCGGTTTTCCCAAACTCACCATTTATCCCTCCCCCCCCCCTTCCCTTTTCTCTCATACATACGAATTAAATGTAATAAAAAAAATTAAAAAAAAAAAAAAAAAAGGCAATATATATATGACACCCGGGTGCCGATCAGATCAGATCAGCTGATCAAGCACCGAGCTCACAGTCAAAATGCTCCTGAGTTCCACTCACAGACACAGCATAAAAATGGAGTAGTATAAGAGATGGGGGTTCTATATACAACTTTTTTGGGCGTATTAGCTTGTGTTAAGGCCCTCAAGCATAAAAAAAATTTAGCCAAAACCTGTGTATGTTGGAGTAATATGACCCTCAAGCATAAAAAAATATATATATAGTTAAAACAAGTTATATGTGTATGGAGAGCCAAATCACAAGATAAAAAAAAAAAAATGGTTGGATATGTGTATGGAGGGGAGCGAAACGGTCATGGGGGTTCTATATACAACCGACCCCAGCCCAAAACCGCGCAATACCGCCCTCAAGCATCATAAAAAAAAATCTAGTTAAAACCAGTTATAACCAGTTACGTGTATGGAGAGCGAAACGGTCGCCCCGTTCCCCGTGTGTGCTAGCGACCGCACGGCGTGTGTAGTGGGAGTGGTCCCGCGCACAGCCTGCTTCCCGCGCGCGCGAAGATTGTGATCACCCTATTAGAGAAAAGATTATATTGTATATATAGAAAAAATAATGCCTTTTCCGCGTAACATTTGTGAGTACCCCCAAGTTAAAACAAATAGAGTATGCGGTCGAGCTTGCATGGGGCTCTATTGTAAAGATCATATTAAATGTCATAGAAAAGGAATGTCACTTCCAGTACTTTGTATAAAATGCAACCTTTATGTACGTACGAAGTATGTTATTTGTTGTAAATGTAAGCATAAAAAAGAGAAGCCTCCTCCCATGGAGAAAAAGATTGATCCTATACCCGATTGTGGAGAACATTCAAGCGACTCTGAGGATGATGATGATGACGATGATGAAATTGACCCTTTTGAAACTTATTCAAGAGGGTATATTCCACCCTTTGGTGGAGTAATCATTGGATTCAGAGATTGATCAACTTGTAAAAAAAAAATCCTATTAGAGAAAAAAATATAATAGTATATATAGAGAGAAAAATGGTGCAACGGTATTCTGAAAAGTATTACCGTGATCTCGCTTCAAGAAAAGAGATTCCTAATCATGAATCTATGAATAAAACTGAGTTGATTAAAGCACTGGGGTTTGATGCTTTGGAGGGGGAGACCAATGCTACGCTTAAAGATATCGCACGAAAGCTCAAAATTCGTGGTTTTAGTAGAATGAAAAAAGATGAACTTATTAAAAATATACGTCAACTACAACATAAAGCTGAATCCACGGAGGAGTTTGGTAGTATTATTAAAAATTATAAACTTGCAGCTCTTCCAAATGAAATAGATCCGCTTTCGTTTATGATGAGTAAAGTGGACACTATTAACCAAAGAGCTATTCCACTGACCAAACAAAATATTGTTTTAACGGTGGAGTTTGGTCAAATTAAAAATGATGATACTACTGTAGCTGTATTTCGATCGGAATATCAAAGTATTATTGATGTTGTTGATGATCAAGATATTGAAAAACAAATAAAACAGATTTTGTTAAAAATAGAAAATTTTACAAATGAAGGTTCAGGATGGTTCATTAAAAGAATCTTTAGTTTATGGGTGAATAGAGTTTCTATTACATCTCCAGGATCCTTTATTGAATCACCACAGTGGTTAAAAAATAAAAGAGCTGTGATTAATATTAAAAATAAAGATGATCAATGTATAAGACATTGTTTACGTGCACACAAGTTTCCAGCAAAAGCGAATTCTAATTTAACTTATTCCTATCCTTCTGATGATGGGTTTAATTTTGAAAATATTGACTTTCCTACACCAATAAAACAAATTACAAGGATCGAGACTCAAAATAATATTGCTATTAATGTATACTATTTAAAAAATAAAACGATTGAACGCGCAAGAATATCAAAACAACCCACCAACATGGAGCGTATTAAACTTCTTATTATAGAAAATGAAAATGGTGGACAACATTATACTTATATTAAGAATTTTAACAGACTACTGAGTAATACAAACAAACACAAAGCAGCCATGTACTTTTGTGAGTATTGCTTGACAGGTACAACATCATCAGAACTTTTAGAAGAACATATTAAGCGATGCGCGCAGATCAACCACAAGAACTATTCTCGCGTTGAGATGCCATCGGAGAAGACAAAAATGATCAAATTTACCAATTTTCAAAAACAAATGCAAGTTAGTGATGTGATATATGCTGATTTTGAGGCGATTTGTAAAGAAATAAAAGACGATTCCCATTCGAATAATACCATCAAAGAAAGCGAACACATCATCTCGTCATACGGGTTTGTGCATGTTAGGTCTGATGGAAGGGCATACAAACCGCAACTATTTCGTGGTGAGAATGCGGTCAGTCATTTTCTCGAAAAACTTCAAAGAATATATTATCATACTGTCAAGGAATTGAAAAAACCAGTTCCAATAAAGATGACCAAAAAAGATAACGAATCGTTTGAAAACGAACGAGTTTGTTGGATATGTAGAGGGGAACTACTCGCAAATGATAAAGTAAGAGATCATGACCATATCACAGGGAACTATAGAGGTGCCGCGCATGCATCGTGTAATCTTAAATTGAGAATAAAACCCGACGAATTTGTGTTGCCGATATTATTTCACAACCTCAAAGGTTACGACTCTCACGCGATCATTTCGGAGCTCGCGAACAAAGGTGGTGGTAGAATTACGTGTATCGCGAATAATAAAGAGAAGTACATCACATTCAGTTGGGGAAGGTTGAAGTTTTTAGATAGTTTCGCATTCCTGAGTTCGAGTCTCGACCAGCTTGCGAAGAACCTTCCGGATGATAAGAAGTTTTTAACGCGCAAACATTTCAGAGATGAGGAGGAGTTCAAGCTCGTTACGAGAAAAGGAGTCTTTCCGTACGAATATATTACCGATTGGAGTAAATACGAAGATACGAAACTACCAAAGAAAAGTCATTTCTTTAGTAAACTTAACAAGACGGATATATCAGAAAGTGACCACGAGCATGCCAAGAATGTGTGGAAGAAGTTTAAATGTAAGAATCTAGGTGATTATAACGATCTGTACTTAGTCACTGATGTGTTGTTACTTGCCGATGTGTTCCAGAATTTTAGAAATACGTGTTTGCGAACTCATAATCTCGATCCTGTTCATTATTACACGCTTCCCGGAATGTCTTGGGATGCTTTACTCAAGAGTACGGGAATAGAACTCGAACTGTTGACGGATATCGAACAATATAACATGATAGAGGCGGGAATACGTGGTGGAATCAGTATGACTGTAAGAAGATACGCGGAGGCTAATAACAAGTATATGAAAGATTACAGACCTGAAAAAACGGATTCGTATATCATGTATCTCGACGCGAACAACTTGTATGGTTGGGCGATGTTACAAGCTTTACCCACGGGTGGATTTATCTGGGATAACGATGCTAATCTCGAAAAGATTCTAAATCACCCCGACGATGATGAGACGGGATATATTGTGGAGTGTGATATCGAGTACCCTGAGGAATTACACGACGAACATAACGATTATCCCCTAGCTCCTGAGAAAATAGAAATAAAACTCGAAAACCTCTCACCCTATCAACGACGCCTTCGTGAAAAACTCGAGATGCGCGGAAAGGAAACGAGAAAATTAGTTCCGAATCTATGGAATAAGGTTGGTTATGTCGTTCACTATAGAAATCTCAAGCTATACACGCAACTTGGCATGAAAGTAACTAAAATCACAAAAGTGTTAAAGTTTAATCAAAGTCCCTGGATGGCGCCCTATATATTGATGAACACCAAACTGAGACAAGCCGCTACTAACGATGCCGATAAAGATCTGTATAAATTAATGAACAACTCGGTATTTGGTAAAAC
Source organism: Babylonia areolata (assembly GCF_041734735.1). NCBI lineage: Eukaryota > Metazoa > Mollusca > Gastropoda > Neogastropoda > Buccinidae > Babylonia > Babylonia areolata. The sequence continues at coordinate 34,390,218 of NC_134904.1, read as the reverse complement.
TATGGAAAATATCAGAATGAGAACGAATATCAAATTATTCAAGTTAGATGAAGAGGACAAGGCACGCAAACTAATAAACAAACCGGCTTATGTCGATCATATGATCATCAACGAGAAACTTCTAGCGATTCACTACAAAAAAAATAAGCTTGTGCTCAATAAACCTATCTATATCGGGATGGCCATTCTCGACCTATCAAAGTATCTCATGTATGATTTGTATTACAACCACTACAAGAAAAAATATGGATGCAGGTTGTTATATACTGATACCGATTCATTCATTCTCCACGTAGAATGCGAGGATTTTATCGCTTGTATGGATGATAATGTACATGACCGCAGTAATTTTCCAAAAGATCATCCATTGTATGATAAATCGATAGAGAAAGTGCCAGGATACATGAAAAGTGAGCTCGGATGTAAACCGATCCGACAATTCTGCGGCTTGCGCTCAAAGATGTATTCGGTTGTAGCGGATGATGGATCAGTTATCAAGAAAGCCAAGGGCATAAAAAAATGTGTGGTGAAGGATGAAATTGAACCCGATATGTATAAGGAGTGTATTGATCGATCTGTTCAATTTACTAATAGTATGAGAACGTTCAGATCGTATAAGCACAAGATGTACACGATCAAGCAAATGAAGACATCACTCTCACCGTACGATTCCAAACGCTATTGGCTAGATGATGGTATTACATCTTACGCCTACGGGCACTATGGTATTTCTGTATCGTGAGGAACAACCATAAGCTCTTCGTGTACAAACCCTCTGGATGGGCCATTTTGTAAATAATAAAGAATAGGATCGCCGGGCATCATACGCTTAATATTATAAACTTTAAGAGACCAAACGGGATCCGTTGCTCGTTTGCGAGCTCCACCCTCGAGCTCACCGGGCTCATACAAGTACCGAACTTGCGCATCAGGCGGTAACTCTCCTTTATCATCTTTAGTCGGTGCAGAGGATTCGGCTTCTACCGATTTGGCCTTTATTGCGACCGACGGTTTCTTACCAATAAGTCTCGTCACCTCATTATTCAATGCAGCCACAACAGCCGGTAATCTAGTGACCCATTCTGTTGATCGATTCGGCGATTTCATTTCAGCCACATATTGATGACTAAACAATCGTTCTGCCAGCGTACGATTAAATCTTTCTACAATAGCCTGGCTTCTGTGTGTCTTTCCACGCCTTACTTTTTTAAAAATTTTGTTCACAGCACCCATAAACTCTCGGCCAGGATCTACCTGAAGAAGTTTGGGCAACTTCAAAGGGCTACGGTCATAAATACGTAAAAAAGCGGCCGCCACTTCGACGCTGTCTTTCGTTGTTAGGGGTTCGGCTTCTTTATATCGACTTGCAACATCAACGACAGTCAGCGCATACTTATACGTCTTACGCCTGATTCTGTCATAGGGTAAAAATAAAAGGTCAGCCTGATGAACCTCATTTGGGATAGTAATATCAAATTTTGCTCTCGGAATATACTTTGGAGGGGGTAGATAAATTTGCCATATAGCTTGTTTTTGTAGCCATTTTCTAGCCTCATCCTCAGACACCTTGGCTGCTTTCGCGAGTTTTTTAATCGCCGAATAACCCTTCCAATAACCGCTTGGGCTGTAATAGATCTTTTCCATTTTATTTAAGAAAGTAAATGTTTAATATTTTGAAATCGCAAAACCAAAAATGACCATGGTCATGATAATAAATACGTATTCTCGATCTTTTTGTCCCTCTGAGGGTGTATAAAAATCTGAAAGTTGGGGTTTATGAGAAAGAGGGGGTAGTGGCTCCCCCATCACTTTATAATATTCTTGCATAGCCATATCCACATCCTTAAACGTGTTCACAGCATGTTGTTGTTGTCTTAGTTTTTCATTGATATAATCTAAACGTTGAATCCTCTCTTTCTGCCATTCTGCGGTCGCTGCCTGAAGTTGTTCTTGCGCTTTGTTGTGTCGTTTCTGTTCTTCTAACGCGTCTGAAGACCCCAGTTTACTAAATAAAAAATTACTTCCGGTAAATGCTAAAGCGTTTACTACTGCCCCACCAACGAGTAACGCTACTGATGCCATACTATAATGATGATATTATTATTACTTCAAAATATCATGTGGGAGAATACCTTGTTTTTCCAACATATCCTTCGTAGCCATAGCGAGGGCTATATCCAAAGTGACCATCCCGATATCTTCGAGGTTGAAAGCCAGTCTAGGTGTCGGGGCTTTCGTAAATATTAATTTTGTCAATCTCGAGTAACCAGCGGCCAGTGCGCTGACCACAACCGCGTGGTATACAGTGTTTGCAATTTCTTTACCGTTTATATTTGGTGTTGCCATTGTTGTTTATAAATAGTGTGCAAATTAATGTTCAAAACATAATAAATGGGTTGGGTTTTGTTACCACAGGTGGTGGTGGTGGTTTTTTCGACCGATTAAAATATATGTAAACACCACAACCTATTATCATCGCAGCAGCAATGTACAAGGGATTGATAAAAACGTGATCTGGTCTCCTCGATGATGATGGTTCTTGTTGTTGTTCATCTTTCGCTTTTCGAAGTTTTTCGAGAAGTTCTTCATGTTTTGCTTTTCTAGCAGCAGCACCTTTTCGACCCGCTTCAACTTTCTTCTGATTCTTCGGTTTCGTTACTTCCTCCATTATATTTATTAAATTGACAATGTTTAACAGTAGTTACAGCTGTGGTGAGCGGAGCTAAGAACATGCCAAATCTGTGATATAGTTCGCAAGTAAAACTGTTAAGCGCATGTCCCAGGAATGGATCTTGCTCGAGATCACTATTTAATTTTGTTTGGTCATCAATTGGGAGATACATACAAACTGCTCTGGTATACAGTTGTATAATTGTATTACCGAGTGATTTTGTAATCATCGATCCTAAACTCGCTTCGTATCTCGTATAAAGCTTGTCTATATCCGGATCTTTCATCGCTTCGATTTTATCAACACTAAACTCTTTCCCTAAATATTCTTTTGCTCCACCGGCTGAGACCACCGCCATAAGCCTGTCGCGTTTGGGATCCTCGGATAGTAATGGGTCCATCTTCTTCTTATATTCTATATATCTCCTTTTAAGTTTAAAATAATAAAAAACTACAAATCCAACGACTAAAAGTGTTAAGAAATTGCTAACCAGTGTTAAGAAATTGCTAACCAGTGCTAAGGAACTGTTAAGCATTGTTAAACAGCTGTTGATTATTACTAGCAAATTTTATATGCAACTGGTTGATCAGTTTTTAATATCAACTTGGAGTGTTTGGTATTTGCCAATGATTTCCTAACCTCTTTACGTTCATTTTGTGTTGGAATGACATCGTTTTCTCTTAAACACTCATCAAACGAGTCCCTATCCTTACAGTGAAATAAAGCCACCCATTTTGTTTGTTCGCGAAGGTCAGTAAGAACCGAGTTGTATTTCTGAGTCAACACCCACACAGACTGTTTCGCGTGTCTTCCAGAAAATGCGAGTTTACTCAACATTTGCTTCTTTTGAGTAAGAGCCTTTAAGTCACTACAGTCATCGATGATGTACAACGTTGGCTCCCCGGCAAATATTTCAAAAAACAGCCCAAGCCATTCGTGAAGTTTATCACCGGGATTAACGGTGTATACCCCGCGGTCCTTTCTTACCCACACTCGGGATCGATAGGCTTTATTATATTCGAGAGTAGGGCATAGAATTACAATATTCTCGAACACACCACGATATGTCGTTTGTAATAAATCTAAAATAAATTCGGTCTTACCACACCCAGTTTGCCCGCAAATAATTGCGGAATGTGCTTCTTTAGTAAACAGCCTCGACAAATCTTCCATCTTCTATATTTAATTGTCCATCCATAATTACAAATACATACGCATTTAGCGGTTCTGCCGTTTCAGCTTTTTTCTGAATCTGAATCGTAATGCCTTCAGACGCATTTTCGATACGACGTCCACTCCCGTGAAGAGAATTATCATCTGTGGTGCGCATATCCAACCAAAGAGCATAATTATTCGTGAAATATTCGCCGACTGTGACATCCGCTAGTTCTAAATCTTTTACCACTTTGTCTACTTCGGGGTCGCGTTTTTGCGTTCCGAAAAACTTTCTGATTTCATCCCATTGTTGATAGGAACGCATACCTTGACTAAACAGTTGATTGGGCACACCTTCGATCGTCACTTCAACCTTATCAATCTTAGGATTGTAAAACTCATCAAACAACAGCAGTACCCCCTTCATACTTTTTGCCGGCACGTTGAGATTAATATTCCAGAGTGTGTCAGATTTGTCCAGAGGAATTTTACGATGTCGTAGTATTCTATCAAATAAAATAGCGAGCCTACCCGAATAATAACCGGCTATCTGTCTCGCAAGTTCGGGTTGTGTGACTTTCTCAAACTCGAGACTAATCCCTTCTATCGTATAGGATGCATCCGGGTCTGTGCTGCGGATAACCTTGCTATAAGCGTTAAAGGTAAGTTCATACTCCAGGCGATCGCCGAGAGCACTCTGATAAAATGGTGCATGAGATTCTAGCAATTCGAAATCAAGCGGAATACAAAATCGATTACCATAAGCCTCCGCAATGGCGGCATCTCTAGCGATAGTGTCATCTCCATTATCCGCGTTAATACGCAATCGTGTCACATTACGGTGTGTAGTTAAGTCAATACCTTGATAAACGGCGTTTCTTCGTTCTTGTCGAGTTCGCCAAAGATCTCCATAAGTATAAAATACATCACTATCTTCAACGCTCATGATTTCATTACCGGAAATGCGAATGGTTGTTTTACGTACTATGGCTCTACCAATATTATCAACGAGTGTTCTGTTCACATCTGTGGTTGAAGTCAAAGAAATTTTGAATGCTAGTCGAACACTCCCCGGAACGATCACATCGTCAACACCTAAATTAGGAAAGCGTACAAGAAGTTGTTGATTCTGATCGATAGTTGACGGATTGTTAGTAATCACGACAGTCTGCCGCACGCCCTTTATCCCCCGCGGCTCCCGCAAACTTCTCATTGGATTAAGCTTTCTTCCACTCATTTTTTGTTTTATATAGATATTATGAAACTTTATATTATAAGTTTAATATGGCGGAAGGGTTCGCAGAAGGTGGAATAATAGAATCTGGTTTCTTGCAAACAGAATTATTAAAGAGCGCGGTTGATGATTACTATGATGCATTTGGACAAGAGCCCGATGTTGGGCGAAATTATACCAATTTTGAACTTGATAGTAGAGGTACACTACGATTAAAAAATAATCCAGATTTTAATATCATTAACGTCCGCACGAAACAACCCCTAGCACTTTCAACACTAGCGGGAAAACCTGGTGGAGCAAATATTATTCGCGAGGAACTTGGTTTTGTAGACTGGAGGAGGAAAAACTTAAAACCCCAAACGGTCGCGGCTCTCCAAAAGGTTGAAGCCAAACTGGGTGAAGAAATTGAGATGGATGATTTCTCACCAAATACAATCGATGAAGTACTTAAAACTATAGATGATCCTCCCCTCACCGATGAACTGGGTGGTTATATTCGTGAACTCAAAGGTTTAGACAAAGCCATGCAAAGACAGCGCGGTAATCTTTCTGACAACCTCTCAAAACTCTCTCACCTGGATGAAGAAATGTCAACTTTAAAAATAAGAATTCAGTCTGCGGAACTAGCTGATAAAGATGAAAGCGAAATCAAACCCTTGCGTTTACAATTAGACGATCTAAACATCGAGCGTGCTGCACGACTAGAAGCGATATCAACACACAAAGAAGCGCTGCGATCTCAAATCAGCAGAATGCGTGAAACGATACGCAGAATTCTTGAGGAGGACACAACACTAGCGGAACGTATTCGAACGCTTTTTAGAGAACAAGGCATTACTATCGTTTCCATTCTTACTGCCTTTGGTATGATTATCAGCACTATCGTTTTGGCCGTCACGGGTGGAGGGGGCACTCCGGGTAAAAAAGATGACAACTGGATAAGAAAAAGACTTAAAGATTTGGGAGAATTACTTAAAAAATTAGGTTTAAAGGCGATTGATGCCCTCCCAGGAGTCATTGGGGCTATTATTTCGTGGTTATTAAGCACGTTGGGTAAAGCGGTTGGGTGGTTAGCCAACAACCTGTGGGCACTCGTGCTCGGTGCTGGCCTCCTCCTGTTTGATTATTTAAAGAAGAGAAAGTAAATACCACCTATCAATCCTAAAGTAAGAGCGACTTTATAGTCTTTGTGAGTTGTTGGCTCTTCTTCGTACGATACTTTCGCTGGTTTGAGTTTAAATTTGTTATCCGAAGAACCTGCACCATACAGAAAGGGTCTATTACCAGCACCGATAGCTATTGCAAATCCTGGTCGAGATGTTTGTATTAATTTTTTATTTCTATAGGTAAGAGTGAACCACCCGCGAATGCCTAACAAAACTCTCGTTTCACCCGCTCCTGTCCTCGGTGTTGTCAAAGGCTTGTGTGATTTATAATCGAGCACCGTATTACTCACATCAAGCATTGCCAAGTCTGCATCAGAAGGTGGCACAAGAGCCCAGTGACCTCTAGACCATTGAAGAGCTTTTCCTGATGGGGCAACAAAATAGTATGCAGGAACACTCTGGGTAGGTGGAACACTTTGGGGTGAAACACTCTGGGTAGGTGGTACAATGTGTGGTAGTTCGTTTAATCCATCATTAACACCAATATTCTGTTCTTCTGTCGCAATGACAATTTTATTATTATAATTAATGTGTGTACCAGCCCTCAATGCCATATCAGATGGGGCCATATAAAGGCCAACACCAAATGCAAAGTTTACTTCGGATCTCGCGTACTGGAGAACGTCCTGGTATTTTTTTATCGCCGTTTGTAGGTTTTCGGGGGCATTAATCGCATCTTCAACATTGGCTAAAAATTGTTTTTGCGCATCAAATCCAGTTCCTTTTGTTGTTATACTCGTGCGCGTTTGCGCTTGTGACCCTATTAGAGCCCACACATAAGTGCGAATGCTATCGTTGAGACGAACTATCCCCGCATGTGTAAAACCCAACCCCTTATCAGGAATAAATGTTGTCCAAGCCCGGGTGATGTCCACCGTATGTCTGATTTTATCGTGGGGGCTAAAGAACACAGGTCCCTCTCCTCTGTTTCTCATTGCCTGTCGTGCAGCCCCACCGGGGGTCTCAGCCTGAATAAATTCTCCCAAACCAAAGCCATGCTTTTCTATTTTCTGTCTCCAATCCCTCTGCCCAAATTCGGCACACAAACGCTGATAAACTGTTTTATCAAACGGATTATTATACATGTTAAATGCTTGGTCGGTGGGTAGCGGGATTTTTAACTCGTCCAATAACCTCCGAATCTGATAGTAAAAATGAAACCTATACACGGCTCGAATAAACGAATCAGAAGCTTGAAAATGTTCTTCCGTTACTCCACACCCGGCGGTCGCGCACCATACCACAAAATTGATTTGATTCTGCCACCACACTATCGGGTTGTTTCTCCACGCAAGCCAGGCTGCATTCATCTCCCCAGTCATAGTGGGGTTCGCATAAGACTGAAAAACATCGGGAAACTTGGCGGTAAAAGAATATTCGCTGTTCACGTAGATCACTCGCGTACAACTTATTCTTTTTTCTTTATACCCGGTTGTATAGGACGCGTCCTTATTGAAGCTGTAAATTTTCTTATTCATAGCTATGTATATAATAACAACCGATATTCAAAAAGACGAATTACCGCGGTGCATATCTAATCAAAGTGGAAGACTAGAAATCGCGCTGCGTGAAATAACTTATTATCCCAACTGGAAAAATATCAGTGATGAGCTCGGAAACAATTTCTTTACTACTACCGATCGTAAGATAATAATCCCAGATGGTTATTATAATGTGTGTGAATTGAATAAAGAAGTGTTCACCCCCCACGGTGCAGAGTTAGACTTGCACGCTCCGAGTGGCTATCTGAGAATAAAGAGCACCAAATCGATTGAACTTTCTGAGCGTCTTGCACATACTCTGGGGTTCCCCCAAAAACTCATCGCGCCGGGAATAATGGTGATAGGAAACAGGCATCCGCGGCTCGCGATACATAAAGCACTTTACATTCACCTCTCTCAAATTAATACCACCGATAATTTCTATAACGGATTGCCTTCTACGTTGTTACAATCAATCCCAGTAGAAAATGAAAGATGCGGGGGTGGTCGAACAACCACGTTGACATCACCCCAGTACAAAAGACTTTCTCACGGAGATTTACCACGTTTAACACTTTCTATAGTAGATGAAAATCATAATCCCGTTTCTATTGATTATTTAAATATTACATTACATATAAGATATGGTTGAACCCTGCACTACGCTCGGTTTGGTTGATCTCGGAGATACAGAGGGATTTGATGTGCCGGGAAAAGAAAATAAGTTGTACGCATTCCAGCTTTCTGAAGGAACGTACAAAAGAAAAGAAGTAAAAATTGGTGATATCGTGAGTGAGGATGATGTTGTCAATGATGAGCCCTATCAACTTGTTCGTTTAAACGGTACATGGCAGCTAAAACCCCTCGACAAGGGGATGGTAGATTTTAAAATTGAATCACCTTACATTACCAAAGAAGAAGAAAATAATTATAGAATAAAAAACAGTGGTTGGATGTTCGCTGATTTAAGAGCGTTGGATGTACATTTACTAAACTACCAGGGGAGGTGTTATGTGCTTAAGAAACGCTCGAAGGATAAATCTGAATTAGGAATAGATTTTCATGATCTAACTAGTTTGTGGGGCTTCCGTTTCCGTATTATTTTTGATGTAATTCTCGGTGAAGATCCTGATGATTTTGTAAAAGTTTTTCAAGGGTTTTACATTAAATGGCCCAAAAATCTTGCAAATCAACCCCTGAGAATCACCATTGAAAAACAAGATGATGCTATGCCCTATGATGTTATACCGCAGGGTAGTCATATAGAATTCTCGCTTGAAGGTATTACCACAAAACAGGAAACAATGAGTTTGTGGATGCAGCTGCGTCTTCCTCAAAATATTTCCTTAAGAAGACTACGTTGCGCCAATTTGAATATTTAGAATATACTATAAATATTAGAAAATGGTTGATCCCGGAGGGCCAGGAACACATAATATCAAACCCTGCACTATGCTCGGTTTGGTTGATCTCGGAGATACAGACGGATTTGATGTGTCGGGAAAAGAAAATCAGTTGTACGCCTTCCAACTTTCTGAAGGAACGTACAAAAGAAAAGAAATAACGAGTAATGGTGGTGGTGTCAACAAATTCAGCGAACTTGCAGACGTGAACGTTGACGGTGTTGTTGTGAACAAACCACATCATCTTGTTCTTTCCGACGATGATACATGGGTACCTTATCCGGTGGATAACTGGGATTTAGATTTTGAAATAAAACAACCCTATGTTAGTATTGGAAGAAATCACGCTCTACAAAAAATACAAAATAGTGGTAAACTGTTGGCTTCCTATCATACGCGTAAAGATCTAATCGTCGTTAACAGCGACGACTTTGGATATGTTATTGGTATGAGAGGTAAAAAGACTGGCACACTGCGGTTAATTAAAGAGTTTGATTTTGAGCCGCCTATTCAGGGGTCAACTGTCGTTTTAGATATACTCCTTAGTGGGGTGCCAGATGATTTTGTAGAAGTTTTAAAAGGGTTGCAGATAAAATGGCCTGGAAATCTTAAAAATAAACTCTTGAGAATTACCATCAAAATTCCAGTGGTTGACCCATCTGATCAACCCGATCCCTCTATAGAATTCTCGCTTGAAGGTGTCATCAAACGTCCATCGTTAGATAAAATATCTCTCGACTTTATTCACATCGGACCTCTTCAGCTTAAAAGACTGCGCTACTCTCCTCATCCTGTTACCATCATTTAAAAAAAAAAATGATTACTATAGAATAATGGAGTTTCGCCTACGAGAGATATCGAATATAAAAAACAACCTCGAAAAAGAGCGTGATGAAAGAACTTTATTTTATAAAAAATATAAACGCGGTGTAAATATCGCTACAGCCGCGGATACAACGCTGACAACTCTTAGTATCGCCCTTGGGGCATCGGGTGTTGGATTACTGTTGAGTGTCGCCGCTGCTCCCGTAGCTATTGGAATAGAAGTGGGAGCTGGTCTCCTTGGTGTGGTTGGTTTAACTTGTAAATTTATTCATAAAAAATTAATGTCACAAGCTATGAAGCACAACGAGATTCGCGTGTTGGCCGAGTCAAAACTGAACACTATAAATGATCTTATTTCAAAAGCATTAGAAGATGATAAAATAAGCGATGAAGAATTTAGTCTCATTCTGGCTGAAGTTGAAAAATTCAATGCAATGAAAACAGACATAAAATCGAAACACAAAACTCAGTTGTTAAAGAAAAATCTATTTGATATTCAAGATGGTAAACCATCCAAAAAAAGCAAACTATGTGAACGGTTGACTCAACCTCCTCTCTTTAAGGACCATTTGGCTCTCCATACACATATTTAAGCCGGTTTTTCGTTTTTATGCTTGAGGGCGGTATTGCGCGGTTTTGGGCTGGGGTCGGTTGTATATAGAACCCCCATGACCGTTTCGCTCCCCTCCATACACATATCCAACCATTTTTTTTTTTTATCTTGTGATTTGGCTCTCCATACACATATAACTTGTTTTAACTATATATATATTTTTTTTTTTTTATGCTTGAGGGTCATATTACTCCAACATACACAGGTTTTGACTAAATTGTTTTTATGCTTGAGGGCCTTAACACAAGCTAATACGCCCAAAAAAGTTGTATATAGAACCCCCATCTCTTATACTACTAATGGCGTTCCCCAACATAACGTGTCGTTCTTGGGCCGTACTCAAGAGACTATCGTGCCTGTGGGGGCAAATTACCTGAGGCAAGGGAAACTGTCCCGAGTTAGCAATATTCGGTATCGGGAACACTCGAGTCTACCCGCAGGTCTTCACAAACACAAATTTGCCCCTGTGACCTGCCAAGGGTGACCACCCACGAAGCAGAGGTAAAAATGGCGGATCCTTTTGTGGCGTTGTTTATGCTGAGGGAAAACAGGCGTGCTTTGCGGATAGCCCGTGGTTTGCTAACTCTATCGACACTGCTCTGGATTGTGATGTGGTGATAATTATTTTAAGAGCAATCGCAGAAGAGAATCACCGGGATTTTTAACCACAGACGATGAGTTAGCTGCCTGAGTACACCACGCGCGTCTTGAATACGAAGATAACTTTACCTTCAAGATAAACTGTACCCTGTGGGTGCCTACCATGTCAAAGGTAACTTGCCTCAAAAGGCAAAAATGAATTTTGTCTTGATGGTATCAATGCAGGTTCAGATCACCCCCTTCACCCAACCTCACTTTCCATTGATGATTGTAGCCGAGGTGTCGATGTTCATTGAATTCGAATTGGTCCATAACACCACCTTTGAAGAAACAGAAACTGACAGTGGTGTGAACAGGTCAGATGCGTTCACGGAGTTCACATAGTTGTATCACGTGTGTGTGGGATAGCCA
>NC_134904.1:34371156-34373656 GCF_041734735.1 Babylonia areolata | reverse complement strand
CGATCGAAAGCGTAGTATGGCTGCCTACATGACGGGGTAAAAACGGTCATACACGTAAAAACCCACTCATGTACAAGCGCGTGAACGTGAGAGTTGCAGCTTACGAACGAAGGTTTTTTTTTTCCCACAAAAGCTTGCTTGATATTGAAAACCCAATATTGATCATGGATTGAAAACCCAATATTTATAATGGATACACTAAAAATATATATATAATTGTGATAAAGCTTTCTGAAAAAAAAAAATGTTTTGATACGAGAGGGAGTGAAAAAAACAACTTTTTCTCAACCCCGAATTCACAGGCACGCCCAGACTCGCATCGTCACGATCCCAGTACCACATTAAGACATCAGGGACAGGTCGCCAGTAGGCCACACACCCGAGGAGACCCTGCACTGCTGTTGAGTTGTCTCGGTGTTGTTCAGTAGGGCCTGTTCTGGTTTTTCAAGATTCGCAGGACATCACTTGACAATCCCCAAACTGGCAACAAGAATCACTTAGTCACAGAGCTGTGAATTTTTTTTTTATAATATAAAAAAAAGGAAAAGAAGAAGAAACATTAGATTTCGAAATGTGTGTTCTTATATCATTACTTAAAACAAAAGAAAAGAATGTACATTGTTAATTTCATATCTGTTGCTGTCGTGTGATGTGGAATGTCAAGTATACTACCTTTTAGATTTGTGCCTGTCAAAATTATTGATTAATTATTGATTACATGAAATGCTATCCAAAACATCGTACGGAACTTATCGTATTGTGTGTGTGTGTGTATATATATATCACAGTAAGACGGAAACTGGCTGTTAAGTAAAGCAACATATCTGAACGAGTAAAAAAAAAATTAATAATAAAATAAAATAAAATAAAATAAAAACAAAATAAAACTCATAGAGCTGTGGACTTAGCGAGCATCCCTTTGTTCTACCCGCCAATTTAAGGGTTCTTTGTTCAACACGAAATATCTTGCTGGACACGTGTACAGTCGTACTCAAAATGCTTCTGCTCTTCACGAATAAACTTCCTTACCAGCAGATTAAAAATTTTTTTTTTTTAAATATAAAAAAGCCGGATCTATCGAAGCAACGGGGAAAAAAAAAGATTGGAGAATTTTGGGACTGACCCCGAATATTTCTGAGCTGCGGTTAACAGTGGTTACCAGTCAAGCAATTCGTTTGGATATGATGGAACTGAGTTTATCATTTTAACTTATACCCCCCGATTCTTTCAGCTTGTGTGCCATTGATAAAGAGACGAGCATCGGGGATCTGACATTGTCCAGAAATCGATATTTCCCTAGATTAAAGAAAACATTAAAGCGTTTTATCACGATAGAGGTAAGGACAATCGGCGTTCAGGGAGACATATCTTCTTTCTTTCTTCTCTCTCTGTCTCTCTCTCTCTCTTTCTCTGTATTTCTCTCTCTGTGTGTCTCTGTCTGCACCGCTCTCTCTCTCTCTGTTTCTCTCTGTCTCTCCTCCCCCCCACCCCCTCTTTTGAGTTCTGAGTTCTCTCTCTGTATTTCTCTGTGTGTGTGTCTCTGTCTGCATCTCTCTCTCCCTCTCTCTCTCTCCCTGTCTCTCTCTCTGTCTCTCTCTTCTGAGTTCCGAGTTCTTTCTATATTTTTCTCTGTCTGTGTCTCTGTCTGTCTGTATCGCTATCGTTATCTCTCTCTCTCTCTCTCTCTCTCTCTCTCTCTCTCTCCCTCTCTCTCTCTTCTGAGTTCTGAGTTCTTTCTATATTTTTCTCTCTGTGTGTCTCTGTCTGCATCGCTATCGTCATCTCTCTCTCTCTCTCTCTCTCTCTCCCTCCCTCTCCCTCTCTCCACCCTCTCTCTCTCTCACACACACACTCTCTCTCCCTCTCTCTCTCTAATTATTGAGAATCTTCCAGTGACAATGTACACACCACTCGTTCAGAGACCACATGAACACACTCATGATCATAAAGAGGCACATGTCTTCTGAAGTCGTGCACTGATCTCATCAGGCCGACCCAGCTTTTGTGTCCGAAGAATAGTTATAAATTATGTCCCATGCCGATAACCATTGGGATCAGACGTTTGCTGACTTTTCGTGGTTGGTCGTCATCGTCGTCATCATCATTTTTTCTTCTTGTTCTTTTTCTTCTTGTTCTACCTCTCCCTTGTCTTTTCTATAGAGTAGTAGTAGTAGTAGTAGTAGTAGTAGTAGTAGTAGTAGCAGAAGAAGAAAACTAAGCGAAGAAGAAGAAGGAGGAGAAGAAGAAGAAAACTGAGCGAAGAAGAAGACGACGACGACGAAACAGAATAAGAAGCAGAAGAAGAAGAAGAAGAAAACTTTACTGTGCCTAATTCTTTACCCATTAAAGATTCAATCAATCAATCAATCAATCTTCTTCGTCGTCGTCGTCTCCGTCCTTCCATCTTCTTCTTCTTCTTCTTCTTCTTCTTCTTCATCCTCATCATGGAAAAACAGTTCTTCAATTCAGACACTTCCTGCTTGGCCTTTGTTGCTCTCCC
>NC_134904.1:34348891-34371056 GCF_041734735.1 Babylonia areolata | reverse complement strand
GAGGGAGAGCGGAAAGGGAAAGAGCTGAATCTGATGATGATGATGATGATGATTATTAATCTGTTTTGTTTTCTGCTCGTATTCTGTCTCTCTGTTTGTCTGTCTGTCTGTCTGTCAGTCAGTCTCTCTCTTTTTCTTGTCTTTCCCTATATCTGTCGGAGTACATCTGTGAGCGGTAGCTGTGTGTCTGTCCGTCTGTCTGAATGTCTGTCTGTGTGTCCGGTGATTATGAACTGTCAGTGATGTTTAGCCTCATGAGTTGCCTCTCTGTCCCTCTCTGTCTCTGTCTCTCTCTGTGTCTCTCTCTGTCTCTGTCTCTCTGTCTCTGTCTCTGTCTCTCTCTGTCTCTGTCTCTGTCTCTCTGTCTCTCTCTCTCTCTGTCTCTCTCTCTCTCTTTCAGTTGTCTGTTGACGTGCAGCTTGGCATTTCTGCACTCAGTATCATACCATTCATTCGATTTTGGGGGGGTTTGTCAACACGGATTCTTTTTTTTTTTCTTCTTCTTCTTTTTCTTTCATGTATTCAACATTTTCTTTTAATAAATAATTAAATGCTCCCAGTGCTTCATTAACATCAACTTCCAGTCAACGTGATGCAAAATGTTAACTGTTCTTTTACGCTTTTTTGTGTGTGAATTCATCATAATTATTAATTAATATCCATTACCATAACTCCGGTCATATTTTCTTTGAACATTTTTTTTTATCAGTTATTATTGTACATTTTACTTACTTTTTGTTCTTAACCCCCTTCCCTTCAAATGGGGCGATGACCTCATATTGAATAAACCGTTTGTTTGTTTGTTTGCTTGTTTGCTTGTTTCTCTCTCTCTCTCTCTGTCTCTCTCTCTCTCCTCGCCTGTGTACAGATATACCAACGGTGCATTCCCCCCACACACACACCCACACCCTCCCCCACACCCTCCCACACCCTCCCCCACACCCTCCCACAGGAAAGATAAGAATCAAAGAGCAGGTGAGAGTAGAGAGAGTGTGGATACGAGCACAATGTTTTCTTCATGGCCCCATAAAACAGATAACAATGATAAAAAACAAAATCTGAGACGGGATAGACAGGTGGAGAGGGAGCGAGCGAGCGAGCGAGAGAGCGAGAGAGAGAGAGAGAGAGAGAGAGAGAGAGAGAGAACGATATAACGATATTATATTCAAGAAAGGCACACACAGAGAGAGAGAGAAGAAGAAGAAGAAGGAGGAGGAAAAGGAGAAGAAGAAGAAGAAGTAGAAGAAGGAGAAGTAGAAGAAGAAGAAGAAGAAGAAGAAGAAGAAGAAGAAGAAGAAAATGTGTTGATATAGCTTGATGGAAAGAGAAGATAGTTTCATTCAGTTTCAGTTTCTCAAGGTGGCGTCAAAATTTGTGTGTGTGTGTGTGTGTGTGTGTGTGTGTGTGTGTGTGTGTGTGTGTGTGTGTGTGTGTGTGTGTGTGTGTGTGTGTGTGTCGGACAAATCCATATACGCTACTACACAACATCTGCCAGGCAAATTGCCTGCTGGACAGCAGCACAGCCCAAACCGCGCTTAGTCAGACCATGCTGCTATGTATCAAATCAGGGGGGCTGTATTCAAGACCAATTAAAAAAAACAACAAGAGAGGCAAGGCCTTCAAGACTCACTTGTGATACACTTTAAAAAAAATCCAAGCTTTTTATATATTGAGTATAATTTCAAAATGTAATGTTTAAGATGAGAAAGATCAGTTTAAAGCAAATTAACTCCCCTAGCATTACAGAGTAATTTCCCTTTTTTACCAACTGCACCAAAACGATTGCAAAATAAATAAAACTTCCATGCTTAGCAAAAGAAGTTCCTGTTTGAGCAAAAAATGATAATAATGACTGCTCTAGCTGTTGGGTCAGAATATCAGATCAAAGTGCCAAGTTTAGAGAATACACAAAATATTAAAAAAATCATTTTGCCTTCAGGAAAGTGACCTTTCACATGGTCGGGTCGGGACTTGCGGGTACTGTTTAAAGGTGAAGGTCAGGTTATCTTCGTGTTCAAGACACGCGCGGAATTTCTAATCAATAATAACAATGATCATTATGATGTAAATAATAATAATCCAAATAATAATAATAATAATAATAATAATAATATCATTTATTTTCAGTCTAATATCATCATCTTAGATGACGGGCGCAATAGCCGAGTGGTTAAAGCGTTGGACTGTCAATCTGAGGGTCTCGGGTTCGAATCAGGGTGATGGCGCCTGGTGAGTAAAGGGTGGAGATTTTTACCATCTCCCAGGTCAACATATGTGCAGACCTGCTAGTGCTTGAACCCCCTTCGTGTGTATATGCAAGCAGAAGATCAAATACGCACGTTAAAGATCCTGTAATCCATGTCAGCGTTCGGTGGGTTATGGAAACAAGAACATACCCAGCATCCACACCCCCGAAAACGGAGTATGGCTGCCTACATGGCGGGGTAAAAACGGTCATACACGTAAAAGCCCACTCGTGTGCATACGAGTGAACGCAGAAGAAGAAGAAGAAGAAGAAATCATCTTGGATGAACAGACTATAAGTAAATAAATGAAACGACACGCAATTTGCACTCAGGCAGTAAAAACAAAAGGGGATTCCCTTCTGCGCACGCTCTTTTACTTCGCACCACACAGGAGTATGACGACGACGACAACAACAACAACACCACCAACAACAACAACAGCAACACCACCACCACCAACAACAACAACAGCAACACCACCACCACCAGCATCAACACTACTACCACCCCCAACACCACCACCACCACCACCACCACCAACAACACCACCACCAACAACAACAACACTAACAACAACAACAACGACCACCACCAACCCCAACACCACCACCACCACCACTACTACCACCCCCAACAACACCACCACCACCACCACCCCCAACAACATCACCACTACCACCCCAACACCACCACCACCACTACCACCCCAACACCACCGCCACCACTACCACCCCAACACCACCACCACCACCAACAACAACAACACAACAACAACACCGCCACCACCACCACCACCACCAACAACAACACAACAACAACAACACCGCCACCACCACTACCACCCCACCACCACCACCACCAACAACAACAACACAACAACAACAGCAACACCGCCACCACCATCTACGGTAACAAAAAGGGTTGTCCTCGGAGGGAAAAAAAAAAAACACAATAAAAAGAAGTCCACTCAAATAGGCAAATAGGTGCACAAATACATAATTCCACATGCATCTCAAGGCCTTACTAGGTGCTTATTGGCAGGCATCTGCCTAGCAGATATCGTGTAGCATATATATATATATATATATATATATATATATATATATATATATATATATATATATGTGTGTGTGTGTGTGTGTGTGTGTGTGTGTGTGTGTGTGTGTGTATGGGTTTGCCTGAACGCAGTAACGCCTCCTTGAGAAAAAACAAACAAACAAACAAACAAACAAACAAAAACAACAACTAAATCTGACACTAAAACTCATCACATTACACTGCATACACCACTGTTTCAAAAAAAAAAAAAAAAAAAAAAAAATCCAGTGTCATTAATTTTCTCCATGCCCCCTAAGAAAAAAATAATTTAACTGTGCTTCAATTTCCCAGTTGGTCCTCAACTTTTTTGGGGGGTGGGGGATAGGGTGGGGGGTACTTCATTGTAGGCGGGAGGAGGAGGAGGGGAAGGAAGGGGAGAGGTGGGGGGGGGGTTGCAGAGGCGGTGTTTTTTTTTTCTTTTTTTTTTTTTTTTTTTTTTTCTCCCCCATCCTTCTTATTACCGCTTTATTCTGGCCACGCTGTGTCTCTCTCATGCGTGTCGATTCATCAGAACAAACCTGAAAAAATATATCAGTTGAGAACGGAATAGCAGGCGCAGCAGCAAAAACAGCCACAACAGCAGCAACAACAGCAGCAGCAACAGCAGCAGCAACAGCAGCAGCAGCAGCAGCAGCAAAGCTTTAACAAGCGCTGTTTTGTTCCTTTTTTTTTATACTGAAACACTGTTCCAATGTGCGAGTGTTTGTGTTGAAGTGAAAAACGGGGGAAGGGGGGGGGGGGGGTACACCCCCCCAAAAAAAAAAAACAAAAAACAAAACCAACAACAAAAAAATTCCAAACAAACAAGATTGGGTGAAATGATATCCTAGAAATGATTTCTCCTTGCTTCTTGGATTTTGATATCGTGTTTTTTTTGGTTTTTTTTTGTTGTTTTTTTTGTTTTTTTCATTCTGATTTTCTTCTCCGTCTTTTGAGTGAAGTTGTTGTTTTTTCTCTCTCTTTTCTTTCTGTTTTGGTTGTTCCTGTCTGTCTGTCTGTCTTTTCTGTCTGTCTGTCTCTGTTTCTGATCCACTCCATCTCCCTCTATCTCTCTCTGTTGTTGTCTGTCTGTCTGTCTTTCTGTCTCTGTTTCTGATCCACTCCATCTCTCTCTATCTCTCTGTCGTCTGTCTATCTCTTCTGTCTGTCTGCCTGTCTCTGTTTCTGATCCACTCCATCTCCCTCTATCTCTCTGTCGTCTGTCTATCTTTTCTGTCTGTCTGTCTGTCTGTTTCCGATCTACTCCATCTCTCTCTATCTCTCTCTGTTGTTGTCTGTCTGTTTCTGATCCACTCCATCTCTCTGTATCTCTCTGTTGTCTGTCTTTCTGTCTGTCTGTCTCTGTTTCCGATCCACTCCATCTCTCTCTATCTCTCTATGTTCTCTGTCTTTCTGTCTGTCTGTCTCTGTTTCCGATCCACTCCATCTCTCTGTATCTCTCTGTTGTCTGTCTTTCTGTCTGTCTGTCTCTGTTTCTGATCCACTCCATCTCCCTCTATCTCTCTCTGCTGTTGTCTGTCTGTCTTTCTGTCTGTTTGTCTTTCTGTCTGTCTGTCTGTCTGTCTTATCGACGTTCCTTTCTTCGTTTACTTTCTCTCCCACCTCCTCCCTATTTCTTCTTTCCTTCCTTCCTTCCTTCCATAACTCCGTTTCCCTTCTTCCTTCTTCTCTATCCTTCTTCTCTCTTCTTTCGCCTTTCTCCCTCCCTCCACTTCCACCCCCCACCCCCGCCCTCGTCCTCTCTCCCCCTGTGTGTGTGTTTTTTGTTTTTTTTTTTTTTTTTTTTGGGGGGGGTTCATCTTTTTTTTCTTACTTTCTTTCTTTCTTTCTGTCTGTCTGTCTGTCTTGAAATATTTCACTCACTTTTTTTTCTGTCAGCCTGCCTCCCTCCCACCCTAGCCCTGTATCTCGATATTAATTTTCATTTCTTCTCCTTTTTTTTGTTGTTCATTCATTCATTCATTCATTCATTCATTCATTCATTCATTCATTCATTCATTCATTCATTCATTCATTCGTTCGTTCATTCATTCGTTTTCTAAAAAATCTAAATCCTTTCTTCTGTCTTTGCCTTTAGTAGTATAAGAGATGGGGGTTCTATATACAACTTTTTTGGGCGTATTAGCTTGTGTTAAGGCCCTCAAGCATAAAAACAATTTAGTCAAAACCTGTGTATGTTGGAGTAATATGACCCTCAAGCATAAAAACAAATATATAGTTAAAACAAGTTATATGTGTATGGAGAGCCAAATCACAAGATAAAAAAAAAAAAATGGTTGGATATGTGTATGGGGGGAGCGAAACGGTCATGGGGGTTCTATATACAACCGACCCCAGCCCAAAACCGCGCAATACCGCCCTCAAGCATAAAAAAGAAAATCTAGTTAAAACCAGTTATAACCAGTTATGTGAATGGGGAGCGAAACGGTCACCCCGTTCCCCGTGTGTGTGTGCTGGCAAGCGACCGCACGGCGTGTGTAGTGGGAACGGGAGAGTGGTCCCGCGCACAGCCTGCCTCCGCGTATCTTCCCACCCGCGCGCGAAGATTGTGATCACCCTATTAGAGAAAAGATTATATTGTATATATAGAAAAAATAATGCCTTTTCCACATAACATTTGTGAGTACCCCCAAGTTAAAACAAATAGAGTATGCGGTCGAGCTTGCATGGGGCTCTATTGTAAAGATCATATTAAATGTCATAGAAAAGGAATGTCACTTCCAGTACTTTGTATAAAATGCAACCTTTATGTACGTACGAAGTATGTTATTTGTTGTAAATGTAAGCATAAAAAAGAGAAGCCTCCTCCCATGGAGAAAAAGATTGATCCTATACCCGATTGTGGAGAACATTCAAGCGACTCTGAGGGTTATATTTCTGATGATGATGATGACGATGATGAAATTGACCCTTTTGAAACTTATTCAAGAGGGTATATTCCACCCTTTGGTGGAGTAATCATTGGATTCAGAGATTGATCAACTTGTAAAAAAAAATCCTATTAGAGAAAAAAATATAATAGTATATATAGAGAGAAAAATGGTGCAACGATATTCTGAAAAATATTACCGTGATCTCGCTTCAAGAAAAGAGATTCCTAATCATGAATCTATGAATAAAACTGAGTTGATTAAAGCACTGGGGTTTGATGCTTTGGAGGGGGAGACCAATGCTACGCTTAAAGATATTGCACGAAAGCTCAAAATTCGTGGTTTTAGTAGAATGAAAAAAGATGAACTTATTAAAAATATACGTCAACTACAACATAAAGCTGAATCCACGGAGGAGTTTGGTAGTATTATTAAAAATTATAAACTTGCGGCTCTTCCAAATGAAATAGATCCGCTTTCGTTTATGATGAGTAAAGTGGACACTATTAACCAAAGAGCTATTCCACTGACCAAACAAAATATTGTTTTAACGGTGGAGTTTGGTCAAATTAAAAATAATGATACTACTGTAGCTGTATTTCGATCGGAATATCAAAGTATTATTGATGTTGTTGATGATCAAGATATTGAAAAACAAATAAAACAGATTTTGTTAAAAATAGAAAATTTTACAAATGAAGGTTCAGGATGGTTCATTAAAAGAATCTTTAGTTTATGGGTGAATAGAGTTTCTATTACATCTCCAGGATCCTTTATTGAATCACCACAGTGGTTAAAAAATAAAAGAGCTGTGATTAATATTAAAAATAAAGATGATCAATGTATAAGACATTGTTTACGTGCACACAAGTTTCCAGCAAAAGCGAATTCTAATTTAACTTATTCCTATCCTTCTGATGATGGGTTTAATTTTGAAAATATTGACTTTCCTACACCAATAAAACAAATTACAAGGATCGAGACTCAAAATAATATTGCTATTAATGTATACTATTTAAAAAATAAAACGATTGAACGCGCAAGAATATCAAAACAACCCACCAACATGGAGCGTATTAAACTTCTTATTATAGAAAATGAAAATGGTGGACAACATTATACTTATATTAAGAATTTTAACAGACTACTGAGTAATACAAACAAACACAAAGCAGCCATGTACTTTTGTGAGTATTGCTTGACAGGTACAACATCATCAGAACTTTTAGAAGAACATATTAAGCGATGCGCGCAGATCAACCACAAGAACTATTCTCGCGTTGAGATGCCATCAGAGAAGACAAAAATGATCAAATTTACCAATTTTCAAAAACAAATGCAAGTTAGTGATGTGATATATGCTGATTTTGAGGCGATTTGTAAAGAAATAAAAGACGATTCCCATTCGAATAATACCATCAAAGAAAGCGAACACATCATCTCGTCATACGGGTTTGTGCATGTTAGGTCTGATGGAAGGGCGTACAAACCGCAACTATTTCGTGGTGAGAATGCGGTCAGTCATTTTCTCGAAAAACTTCAAAGAATATATTATCATACTGTCAAGGAATTGAAAAAACCAGTTCCAATAAAGATGACCAAAAAAGATAACGAATCGTTTGAAAACGAACGAGTTTGTTGGATATGTAGAGGGGAACTACCCGCAAATGATAAAGTAAGAGATCATGACCATATCACAGGGAACTATAGAGGTGCCGCGCATGCATCGTGTAATCTTAAATTGAGAATAAAACCCGACGAATTTGTGTTGTCGATATTATTTCACAACCTCAAAGGTTACGACTCTCACGCGATCATTTCGGAGCTCGCGAACAAAGGTGGTGGTAGAATTACGTGTATCGCGAATAATAAAGAGAAGTACATCACATTCAGTTGGGGAAGGTTGAAGTTTTTAGATAGTTTCGCATTCTTGAGTTCGAGTCTCGACCAGCTTGCGAAGAACCTTCCGGATGATAAGAAGTTTTTAACGCGCAAACATTTCACAGATGAGGAGGAGTTCAAGCTCGTTACGAGAAAAGGAGTCTTTCCGTACGAATATATTACCGATTGGAGTAAATACGAAGATACGAAACTACCAAAGAAAAGTCATTTCTTTAGTAAACTTAACAACACGGATATATCAGAAAGTGACCACGAGCATGCCAAGAATGTGTGGAAGAAGTTTAAATGTAAGAATCTAGGTGATTATAACGATCTGTACTTAGTCACTGATGTGCTGTTACTTGCCGATGTGTTCCAGAATTTTAGAAATACGTGTTTGCGAACTCATAATCTCGATCCTGTTCATTATTACACGCTTCCCGGAATGTCTTGGGATGCTTTACTCAAGAGTACGGGAATAGAACTCGAACTGTTGACGGATATCGAACAATATAACATGATAGAGGCGGGAATACGCGGTGGAATCAGTATGACTGTAAGAAGATACGCGGAGGCTAATAACA
Organism: Babylonia areolata; assembly: GCF_041734735.1. Lineage (NCBI taxonomy): Eukaryota > Metazoa > Mollusca > Gastropoda > Neogastropoda > Buccinidae > Babylonia > Babylonia areolata. Next base: position 34,362,377 of record NC_134904.1, on the reverse strand, counting down.
AGTATATGAAAGATTACAGACCTGAAAAAACGGATTCGTATATCATGTATCTCGACGCGAACAACTTGTATGGTTGGGCGATGTTACAAGCTTTACCCACGGGTGGATTTATCTGGGATAACGATGCTAATCTCGAAAAGATTCTAAATCACCCCGACGATGATGAGACGGGATATATTGTGGAGTGTGATATCGAGTACCCTGAGGAATTACACGACGAACATAACGATTATCCCCTAGCTCCTGAGAAAATAGAAATAAAACTCGAAAACCTCTCACCCTATCAACGACGCCTTCGTGAAAAACTCGAGATGCGCGGAAAGGAAACGAGAAAATTAGTTCCGAATCTATGGAATAAGGTTGGTTATGTCGTTCACTATAGAAATCTCAAGCTATACACGCAACTTGGCATGAAAGTAACTAAAATCACAAAAGTGTTAAAGTTTAATCAAAGTCCCTGGATGGCGCCCTATATATTGATGAACACCAAACTGAGACAAGCTGCTACTAACGATGCTGATAAAGATCTGTATAAATTAATGAACAACTCGGTATTTGGTAAAACTATGGAAAATATCAGAACGAGAACGAATATCAAATTATTCAAGTTAGATGAAGAGGACAAGGCACGCAAACTAATAAACAAACCGGCTTATGTCGATCATATGATCATCAACGAGAAACTTCTAGCGATTCACTACAAAAAAAATAAGCTTGTGCTCAATAAACCTATCTATATCGGGATGGCCATTCTCGACCTATCAAAGTATCTCATGTATGATTTGTATTACAACCACTACAAGAAAAAATATGGATGCAGGTTGTTATATACTGATACCGATTCATTCATTCTCCACGTAGAATGCGAGGATTTTATCGCTTGTATGGATGATAATGTACATGACCGCAGTAATTTTCCAAAAGATCATCCATTGTATGATAAATCGATAGAGAAAGTGCCAGGATACATGAAAAGTGAGCTCGGATGTAAACTGATCCGACAATTCTGCGGCTTGCGCTCAAAGATGTATTCGGTTGTAGCGGATGATGGATCAGTTATCAAGAAAGCCAAGGGCATAAAAAAATGTGTGGTGAAGGATGAAATTGAACCCGATATGTATAAGGAGTGTATTGATCGATCTGTTCAATTTACTAATAGTATGAGAACGTTCAGATCGTATAAGCACAAGATGTACACGATCAAGCAAATGAAGACATCACTCTCACCGTACGATTCCAAACGCTATTGGCTAGATGATGGTATTACATCTTACGCCTACGGGCACTATGGTATTTCTGTATCGTGAGGAACAACCATAAGCTCTTCGTGTACAAACCCTCTGGATGGGCCATTTTGTAAATAATAAAGAATAGGATCGCCGGGCATCATACGCTTAATATTATAAACTTTAAGAGACCAAACGGGATCCGTTGCTCGTTTGCGAGCTCCACCCTCGAGCTCACCGGGCTCATACAAGTACCGAACTTGCGCATCAGGCGGTAACTCTCCTTTATCATCTTTAGTCGGTGCAGAGGATTCGGCTTCTACCGATTTGGCCTTTATTGCGACCGACGGTTTCTTACCAATAAGTCTCGTCACCTCATTATTCAATGCAGCCACAACAGCCGGTAATCTAGTGACCCATTCTGTTGATCGATTCGGCGATTTCATTTCAGCCACATATTGATGACTAAACAATCGTTCTGCCAGCGTACGATTAAATCTTTCTACAATAGCCTGGCTTCTGTGTGTCTTTCCACGCCTTACTTTTTTAAAAATTTTGTTCACAGCACCCATAAACTCTCGGCCAGGATCTACCTGAAGAAGTTTGGGCAACTTCAAAGGGCTACGGTCATAAATACGTAAAAAAGCGGCCGCCACTTCGACACTGTCTTTCGTTGTTAGGGGTTCGGCTTCTTTATATCGACTCGCAACATCAACGACAGTCAGCGCATACTTATACGTCTTACGCCTGATTCTGTCATAGGGTAAAAATAAAAGGTCAGCCTGATGAACCTCATTTGGGATAGTAATATCAAATTTTGCTCTCGGAATATACTTTGGAGGGGGTAGATAAATTTGCCATATAGCTTGTTTTTGTAACCATTTTCTAGCCTCATCCTCAGACACCTTGGCTGCTTTCGCGAGTTTTTTAATCGCCGAATAACCCTTCCAATAACCGCTTGGGCTGTAATAGATCTTTTCCATTTTATTTAAGAAAGTAAATGTTTAATATTTTGAAATCGCAACGCCAAAAATGACCATGGTCATGATAATAAATACGTATTCTCGATCTTTTTGTCTCTCTGAGTGTGTATAAAAATCTGAAAGTTGGGGTTTATGAGAAAGAGGGGGTAGTGGCTCCCCCATCACTTTATAATATTCTTGCATAGCCATATCCACATCCTTAAACGTGTTCACAGCATGTTGTTGTTGTCTTAGTTTTTCATTGATGTAATCTAAACGTTGAATCCTCTCTTTCTGCCATTCTGCGGTCGCTGCCTGAAGTTGTTCTTGCGCTTTGTTGTGTCGTTTCTGTTCGTCTAACGCGTCTGAAGACCCCAGTTTACTAAATAAAAAATTACTTCCGGTAAATGCTAAAGCGTTTACTACTGCCCCACCAACGAGTAACGCTACTGATGCCATACTATAATGATGATATTATTATTACTTCAAAATATCATGTGGGAGAATACCTTGTTTTTCCAACATATCCTTCGTAGCCATAGCGAGGGCTATATCCAAAGTGACCATCCCGATATCTTCGAGGTTGAAAGCCAGTCTAGGTGTCGGGGCTTTCGTAAATATTAATTTTGTCAATCTCGAGTAACCAGCGGCCAATGCGCTGACCACAACCGCGTGGTATACAGTGTTTGCAATTTCTTTACCGTTTATATTTGGCGTTGCCATTGTTGTTTATAAATAGTGTACAAATTAATGTTCAATACATGATAAATGGGTTGGGTTTTGTTACCACAGGAGGTGGTGGTGGTTTTTTCGACCGATTAAAATATATGTAAACACCACAACCTATTATCATCGCAGCAGCAATGTACAAGGGATTGATAAAAACGTGATCTGGTCTCCTCGATGATGATGGTTCTTGTTGTTGTTCATCTTTCGCTTTTCGAAGTTTTTCGAGAAGTTCTTCGTGTTTTGCTTTTCTAGCAGCAGCACCTTTTCGACCCGCTTCAACTTTCTTCTGATTCTTCGGTTTCGTTACTTCCTCCATTATATTTATTAAATTGACAATGTTTAACAGTAGTTACAGCTGTGGTGAGCGGAGCTAAGAACATGCCAAATCTGTGATATAGTTCGCAAGTAAAACTGTTAAGCGCATGTCCCAGGAATGGATCTTGCTCGAGATCACTATTTAATTTTGTTTGGTCATCAATTGGGAGATACATACAAACTGCTCTGGTATACAGTTGTATAATTGTATTACCGAGTGATTTTGTAATCATCGATCCTAAACTCGCTTCGTATCTCGTATAAAGCTTGTCTATATCCGGATCTTTCATCGCTTCGATTTTATCAACACTAAACTCTTTCCCTAAATATTCTTTTGCTCCACCGGCTGAGACCACCGCCATAAGCCTGTCGCGTTTGGGATCCTCAGATAGTAATTGGTCCATCTTCTTCTTATATTCTATATATCTCCTTTTAAGTTTAAAATAATAAAAAACTACAAATCCAACGACTAAAAGTGTTAAGAAATTGCTAACCAGTGTTAAGAAATTGCTAACCAGTGCTAAGGAACTGTTAAGCATTGTTGATTATTACTAGCAAATTTTATATGCAACTGGTTGATCAGTTTTTAATATCAACTTGGAGTGTTTGGTATTTGCCAATGATTTCCTAACCTCTTTACGTTCATTTTGTGTTGGAATGACATCGTTTTCTCTTAAACACTCATCAAACGAGTCCCTATCCTTACAGTGAAATAAAGCCACCCATTTTGTTTGTTCGCGAAGGTCAGTAAGAACCGAGTTGTATTTCTGAGTCAACACCCACACAGACTGTTTCGCGTGTCTTCCAGAAAATGCAAGTTTACTCAACATTTGCTTCTTTTGAGTAAGAGCCTTTAAGTCACTACAGTCATCGATGATGTACAACGTTGGCTCCCCGGCAAATATTTCAAAAAACAGCCCAAGCCATTCGTGAAGTTTATCACCGGGATTAACGATGTATACCCCGCGGTCCTTTCTTACCCACACTCGGGATCGATAGGCTTTATTATATTCGAGAGTAGGGCATAGAATTACAATATTCTCGAACACACCACGATATGTCGTTTGTAATAAATCTAAAATAAATTCGGTCTTACCACACCCAGTTTGCCCGCAAATAATTGCGGAATGTGCTTCTTTAGTAAACAGCCTCGACAAATCTTCCATCTTCTATATTTAATTGTCCATCCATAATTACAAATACATACGCATTTAGCGGTTCTGCCGTTTCAGCTTTTTTCTGAATCTGAATCGTAATGCCTTCAGACGCATTTTCGATACGACGTCCACTCCCGTGAAGAGAATTATCATCTGTGGTGCGCATATCCAACCAAAGAGCATAATTATTCGTGAAATATTCGCCGATTGTGACATCCGCTAGTTCTAAATCTTTTACCACTTTGTCTACTTCGGGGTCGCGTTTTTGCGTTCCGAAAAACTTTCTGATTTCATCCCATTGTTGATAGGAACGCATACCTTGACTAAACAGTTGATTGGGCACACCTTCGATCGTCACTTCAACCTTATCGATCTTAGGATTGTAATACTCATCAAACAACAGCAGTACCCCCTTCATACTTTTTGCCGGCACGTTGAGATTAATATTCCAGAGTGTGTCAGATTTGTCCAGAGGAATTTTACGATGTCGTAGTATTCTATCAAATAAAATAGCGAGCCTACCCGAATAATAACCGGCTATCTGTCTCGCAAGTTCGGGTTGTGTGACTTTCTCAAACTCGAGACTAATCCCTTCTATCGTATAGGATGCATCCGGGTCTGTGCTGCGGATAACCTTGTTATAAGTGTTAAAGGTAAGTTCATACTCCAGGCGATCGCCGAGAGCACTCTGATAAAATGGTGCATGAGATTCTAGCAATTCGAAATCAAGCGGAATACAAAATCGATTACCATAAGCCTCCGCAATGGCGGCATCTCTAGCGATAGTGTCATCTCCATTATCCGCGTTAATACGCAATCGTGTCACATTACGGTGTGTAGTAAAGTCAATACCTTGATAAACGGCGTTTCTTCGTTCTTGTCGAGTTCGCCAAAGATCTCCATAAGTATAAAATACATCACTATCTTCAACGCTCATGATTTCATTACCGGAAATGCGAATGGTTGTTTTACGTACTATGGCTCTACCAATATTATCAACGAGTGTTCTGTTCACATCTGTGGTAGAAGTCAAAGAAATTTTGAATGCTAGTCGAACACTCCCCGGAACGATCACATCGTCAACACCTAAATTAGGAAAGCGTACAAGAAGTTGTTGATTCTGATCGATAGTTGACGGATTGTTAGTAATCACGACAGTCTGCCGCACGCCCTTTATCCCCCGCGGCTCCCGCAAACTTCTCATTGGATTAAGCTTTCTTCCACTCATTTTTTGTTTTATATAGATATAAGGATATAACTTTATATTATAAGTTTAATATGGCGGAAGGTGGTGAGATGGCGGAAGGGTTCGCAGAAGGTGGAATAATAGAATCTGGTTTCTTGCAAACAGAATTATTAAAGAGCGCGGTTGATGATTACTATGATGCATTTGGACAAGAGCCCGATGTTGGGCGAAATTATGCCAATTTTGAACTTGATAGTAGAGGTACACTACGATTAAAAAATAATCCAGATTTTAATATCATTAACGTCCGCACGAAACAACCCCTAGCACTTTCAACACTAGCGGGAAAACCTGGTGGAGCAAATATTATTCGCGAGGAACTTGGTTTTGTAGACTGGAGGAGGAAAAACTTAAAACCCCAAACGGTCGCGGCTCTCCAAAAGGTTGAAGCCAAACTGGGTGAAGAAATTGAGATGGATGATTTCTCACCAAATACAATCGATGAAGTACTTAAAACTATAGATGATCCTCCCCTCACCAATGAACTGGGTGGTTATATTCGTGAACTCAAAGGTTTAGACAAAGCCATGCAAAGACAGCGCGGTAATCTTTCTGACAACCTCTCAAAACTCTCTCACCTGGATGAAGAAATGTCAACTTTAAAAATAAGAATTCAGTCTGCGGAACTAGCTGATAAAGATGAAAGCGAAATCAAACCCTTGCGTTTACAATTAGACGATCTAAACATCGAGCGTGCTGCACGGCTAGAAGCGATATCAACACACAAAGAAGCGCTGCGATCTCAAATCAGCAGAATGCGTGAAACGATACGCAGAATTCTTGAGGAGGACACAACACTAGCAGAACGTATTCGAACGCTTTTTAGAGAACAAGGCATTACTATCGTTTCCATTCTTACTGCCTTTGGTATGATTATCAGCACTATCGTTTTGGCCGTCACGGGTGGAGGGGGCACTCCACGGGCGCCGGGTAAAAAAGATGACAACTGGATAAGAAAAAGACTTAAAGATTTGGGAGAATTACTTAAAAAATTAGGTTTAAAGGCGATTGATGCCCTCCCAGGAGTCATTGGGGCTATTGTTTCGTGGTTATTAAGCACGTTGGGTAAAGCGGTTGGGTGGTTAGCCAACAACCTGTGGGCACTCGTGCTCGGTGCTGGCCTCCTCCTGTTTGATTATTTAAAGAAGAGAAAGTAAATACCACCTATCAATCCTAAAGTAAGAGCGACTTTATAGTCTTTGTGAGTTGTTGGCTCTTCTTCGTACGATACTTTCGCTGGTTTGAGTTTAAATTTGTTATCCGAAGAACCTGCACCATACAGAAAGGGTCTATTACCAGCACCGGTAGCTATTGCAAATCCTGGTCGAGATGTTTGTATTAATTTTTTATTTCTATAGGTAAGAGTGAACCACCCGCGAATGCCTAACAAAACTCTCGTTTCACCCGCTCCTGTCCTCGGTGTTGTCAAAGGCTTGTGTGATTTATAATCGAGCACCGTATTACTCGCATCAAGCATTGCCAAGTCTGCATCAGAAGGTGGCACAAGAGCCCAGTGACCTCTAGACCATTGAAGAGCTTTTCCTGATGGGGCAACAAAATAGTATGCAGGAACACTTTGGGTAGGTGGAACACTCTGGGGTGAAACACTCTGGGTAGGTGGTACAATGTGTGGTAGTTCGTTTAATCCATCATTAACACCAATATTCTGTTCTTCTGTCGCAATGACAATTTTATTATTATAATTAATGTGTGTACCAACCCTCAATGCCATATCAGATGGGGCCATATAAAGGCCAACACCAAATGCAAAGTTTACTTCGGATCTCGCGTACTGGAGAACGTCCTGGTATTTTTTTATCGCCGTTTGTAGGTTTTCGGGGGCATTAATCGCATCTTCAACATTGGCTAAAAATTGTTTTTGCGCATCAAATCCAGTTCCTTTTGTTGTTATACTCGTGCGCGTTTGCGCTTGTGACCCTATTAGAGCCCACACATAAGTGCGAATGCTATCGTTGAGACGAACTATCCCCGCATGTGTAAAACCCAACCCCTTATCAGGAATAAATGTTGTCCAAGCCCGGGTGATGTCCACCGTATGTCTGATTTTATCGTGGGGGCTAAAGAACACAGGTCCCTCTCCTCTGTTTCTCATTGCCTGTCGTGCAGCCCCACCGGGGGTCTCAGCCTGAATAAATTCTCCCAAACCAAAGCCATGCTTTTCTATTTTCTGTCTCCAATCCCTCTGCCCAAATTCGGCACACAAACGCTGATAAACTGTTTTATCAAACGGATTATAATACATGTTAAATGCTTGGTCGGTGGGTAGCGGGATTTTTAACTCGTCCAATAACCTCCGAATCTGATAGTAAAAATGAAACCTATACACGGCTCGAATAAACGGATCAGAAGCTTGAAAATGTTCTTCCGTTACTCCACACCCGGCGGTCGCGCACCATACCACAAAATTGATTTGATTCTGCCACCACACTATCGGGTTGTTTCTCCACGCAAGCCAGGCTGCATTCATCTCCCCAGTCATAGTGGGGTTCGCATAAGACTGAAAAACATCGGGAAACTTGGCGGTAAAAGAATATTCGCTGTTCACGTAGATCATTTGCGTACAACTTATTCTTTTTTCTTTATACCCGGTTGTATAGGACGCGTCCTTATTGAAGCTGTAAATTTTCTTATTCATAGCTATGTATATAATAACAACCGATATTCAAAAAGACGAATTACCGCGGTGCATACCTAATCAAAGTGGAAGACTAGAAATCGCGCTGCGTGAAATAACTTATTATCCCAACTGGAAAAATATCAGTGATGAGCTCGGAAACAATTTCTTTACTACCGATCGTAAGATAATAATCCCAGATGGTTATTATAATGTGTGTGAATTGAATAAAGAAGTGTTCACCCCCCACGGTGCAGAGTTAGACTTGCACGCTCCGAGTGGCTATCTGAGAATAAAGAGCACCAAATCGATTGAACTTTCTGAGCGTCTTGCACATACTCTGGGGTTCCCCCAAAAACTCATCGCGCCGGGAATAATGGTGATAGGAAACAGGCATCCGCGGCTCGCGATACATAAAGCACTTTACATTCACCTCTCTCAAATTAATACCACCGATAATTTCTATAACGGATTGCCTTCTACGTTGTTACAATCAATCCCAGTAGAAAATGAAAGATGCGGGGGTGGTCGAACAACCACGTTGACATCACCCCAGTACAAAAGACTTTCTCACGGAGATTTACCACGTTTAACACTTTCTATAGTAGATGAAAATCATAATCCCGTTTCTATTGATTATTTAAATATTACATTACATATAAGATATGGTTGAACCCTGCACTACGCTCGGTTTGGTTGATCTCGGAGATACAGAGGGATTTGATGTGCCGGGAAAAGAAAATAAGTTGTACGCATTCCAGCTTTCTGAAGGAACGTACAAAAGAAAAGAAGTAAAAATTGGTGATATCGTGAGTGAGGATGATGTTGTCAATGATGAGCCCTATCAACTTGTTCGTTTAAACGGTACATGGCAGCTAAAACCCCTCGACAAGGGGATGGTAGATTTTAAAATTGAATCACCTTACATTACCAAAGAAGAAGAAAATAATTATAGAATAAAAAACAGTGGTTGGATGTTCGCTGATTTAAGAGCGTTGGATGTACATTTACTAAACTACCAGGGGAGGTGTTATGTGCTTAAGAAACGCTCGAAGGATAAATCTGAATTAGGAATAGATTTTCATGATCTAACTAGTTTGTGGGGCTTCCGTTTCCGTATTATTTTTGATGTAATTCTCGGTGAAGAGCCTGATGATTTTGTAAAAGTTTTTCAAGGGTTTTACATTAAATGGCCCAAAAATCTTGCAAATCAACCCCTGAGAATCACCATTGAAAAACAAGATGATGCTATGCCCTATGATGTTATACCGCAGGGTAGTCATATAGAATTCTCGCTTGAAGGTATTACCACAAAACAGGAAACAATGAGTTTGTGGATGCAGCTGCGTCTTCCTCAAAATATTTCCTTAAGAAGACTACGTTGCGCCAATTTGAATATTTAGAATATACTATAAATATTAGAAAATGGTTGATCCCGGAGGGCCAGGAACACATAATATCAAACCCTGCACTACGCTCGGTTTGGTTGATCTCGGAGATACAGACGGATTTGATGTGTCGGGAAAAGAAAATCAGTTGTACGCCTTCCAACTTTCTGAAGGAACGTACAAAAGAAAAGAAATAACGAGTAATGGTGGTGGTATCAACAAATTCAGCGAACTTGCAGACGTGAACGTTGACGGTGTTGTTGTGAACAAACCACATCATCTTGTTCTTTCCGACGATGATACATGGGTACCTTATCCGGTGGATAACTGGGATTTAGATTTTGAAATAAAACAACCCTATGTTAGTATTGGAAGAAATCACGCTCTACAAAAAATACAAAATAGTGGTAAACTGTTGGCTTCCTATCATACGCGTAAAGATCTAATCGTCGTTAACAGCGACGACTTTGGATATGTTATTGGTATGAGAGGTAAAAAGACTGGCACACTGCGGTTAATTAAAGAGTTTGATTTTGAGCCGCCTATTCAGGGGTCAACTGTCGTTTTAGATATACTCCTTAGTGGGGTGCCAGATGATTTTGTAGAAGTTTTAAAAGGGTTGCAGATAAAATGGCCTGGAAATCTTAAAAATAAACTCTTGAGAATTACCATCAAAATTCCAGTGGTTGACCCATCTGATCAACCCGATCCCTCTATAGAATTCTCGCTTGAAGGTGTCATCAAACGTCCATCATTAGATAAAATATCTCTCGACTTTATTCACATCGGACCTCTTCAGCTTAAAAGACTGCGCTACTCTCCTCATCCTGTTACCATCATTTAAAAAAAAAAAATGATTACTATAGAATAATGGAGTTTCGCCTACGAGAGATATCGAATATAAAAAACAACCTCGAAAAAGAGCGTGATGAAAGAACTTTATTTTATAAAAAATATAAACGCGGTGTAAATATCGCTACAGCCGCGGATACAACGCTGACGACTCTTAGTATCGCCCTTGGGGCATCGGGTGTTGGATTACTGTTGAGTGTCGCCGCTGCTCCCGTAGCTATTGGAATAGAAGTGGGAGCTGGTCTCCTTGGTGTGGTTGGTTTAACTTGTAAATTTATTCATAAAAAATTAATGTCACAAGCTATGAAGCACAACGAGATTCGCGTGTTGGCCGAGTCAAAACTGAACACTGTAAATGATCTTATTTCAAAAGCATTAGAAGATGATAAAATAATCGATGAAGAATTTAGTCTCATTCTGGCTGAAGTTGAAAAATTCAATGCAATGAAAACAGACATAAAATCGAAACACAAAACTCAGTTGTTAAAGAAAAATCTATTTGATATTCAAGATGGTAAACCATCCAAAAAAAGCAAACTATGTGAACGGTTGATCCAACCTCCTCTCTTTAAGGACCATTTGGCTCTCCATACACATATTTAAGCTGGTTTTTCGTTTTTATGCTTGAGGGCGGTATTGCGCGGTTTTGGGCTGGGGTCGGTTGTATATAGAACCCCCATGACCGTTTCGCTCCCCCCATACACATATCCAACCATTTTTTTTTTTTATCTTGTGATTTGGCTCTCCATACACATATAACTTGTTTTAACTATATATTTTTTTTTATGCTTGAGGGTCATATTACTCCAACATACACAGGTTTTGACTAAATTGTTTTTATGCTTGAGGGCCTTAACACAAGCTAATACGCCCAAAAAAGTTGTATATAGAACCCCCATCTCTTATACTACTCCTTTTTTTAAATTTTTAAAATTTAAAAAAAACTTTCCTTCTTTATTTCCTAAATTCATCTCTCGTTTCTGCATTTTTCTTTCTTTCTTTCTTTCTTTCTTTCTTTCTTTCTTTCCAATCCTTCGTTTCTTTATTTCATTCCTACCTTCTTTCTCTCTTTAATCTATCTGTCTGTCTTTTTTGGGGTGTGTCTTTTCTTTCGACGTATACTTGTACATCAGTCCCCTGAAATAACTCAGTATTTTAGTACAAGCTAGGCGTCCAGTTTAGACTTCCTGACCCAGTGATCACCAATGACGAGCAAGTTGCATTGTTGGTTTAACTCTCTCCATACGAACGGCGAAAGAGACGACGTTAACAGCGTTTCACCCCAATTACCATCATCAAAATATTGCAAGCGGAACGCTCTTATGCTGAAGAGGTAAATATTGACAAAGACTACCACAATTCTGACGACGGAAGCTAAAGGTTGGGTCATTCAGACACCCACTGGACATCCGAGGGGTCTGTGTAGAGGAGAAGAGAGGACTGGCCGTTCTGAGTGAGTTTAAACAGTATTTTATTTGGAACATGTCACAATACAACACAGATATCGATGAACAGGACAACAAGAAAATCTTATATAAAGTCCTGTCCTGTCACATGTACATACTGAATATGTGACGGATGTCATCATAACTAGAAGACGTGAACATACATGAGCTTTGAACAAAACTAAGCTGAGATATAAATAAAGCGAAGAAAATGAATTTAAAAAAAAACAAACAAAAAAAAAAAAAAAAAAAAAAGAGTGGTGGAGGAAGAAGTCAATAGAGAGAGAACGAGAAGCATCAACGCTGGGGCACAAGCACAGCAAGACTTAACTTGGCCGACAAACAAAGCGGCAAGGGCCAACCGGCAAGTTGCATTGTTCGGACGGAGGAGCCTCTCGTATGGTCGTATAACCCGCTACTAACTGTGTGCTACTAGTATGGGACTGACCAATGACGTAGTTTCGTGTCAACGTAGGCATTTAGTCACGTGTAAGACTGTCCAAAAAAAAAGTTAGAACCAAGCAATGCAACTGGCACCTGCTTTGCAGTGTTCGAGGCCTGATTTCCGCACGGAGTTGTGTGTTCCTTGGGGAAGGGGGGGGGGGGGGGTTGTGGGGCGGGGTGGTGCGGGGGGATAGAGGGGGGGGGGGGTGTCATTTTTCTCCGCTTTTTTCTCTTCACTCCACCCATGTGTTTAATTTTATGGGGTGGGTACCTGCGACTCCTATGAGCGGAAGAAGAAGGTTAAAAAAACGGCAGGAAGGAGAGGGGAGCACTGCCCCCCCCCCCCCTGCCCCCGCCTCTCCCCCGCCATCCCCCGACCGCCCCCCCTCCTCCCGCCTTCCTCAACTGAACCCCTAGACACGGTGGATATGATTTCACCGCCCCAATTCAATGGTCGTAATAATTATGGCTTTTTTTTTTTGCACCTCTCAACCATCAGTCTATGAACTGAATGAATGAGTGAGTACCCGAGGCTAGCTATTGTGTCTTTTTGTTTCTATTATTATTAATTTTTTTTAGAGGTAGCTTCCAGTTCTCTTTGCTCAGTCAGTTTGTCATACACACACACACACACACACACACACACACACACACACACACACACACACACACACACACATGCACACGCAGAGAGAGACAGAGAGAGAGAGGGAGAGGGAGAGAGAGAGAGAGAGAGAGAGAGAGAGAGAGAGAGGGAGAGAGAGAGAGAGAGATTAACTTGTGAACGATTTCTAACGTTTCATACGAATCCCCCGAAGGCGGAGGACGCAAAAACGAAAGGAGAAAAAGAATGGGGAATGTGGTAGGGGGATGGGTGTGTGGGTGGATGGGACAGGAATACTGATAAAAATCTTTTATTATTTTCTTCTTTTTTTTCTGTTTTTTTCCCCCGATAAAATCTGTTATTAGGCAAGCAGTCAACAAAGAGCAGTGTTGTGTGTCTCTCAGATTGCGTACAGTCCAGTTGCGTAAATATTAATTCTTCTCTTTATCTCTCGCTTCCTCCCTCCCTCCTTCCTTCCCTCTC
>NC_134904.1:34343811-34348791 GCF_041734735.1 Babylonia areolata | reverse complement strand
AAGAAGGAAACTGATGCCCTTTTCCCTGGTGTCCATAATAATAACGGCTGGCTCTCATCTGAAGAAACCTTAAGACTTTAATGGAAAGTTTCGCACATTCGTTCTGTCAACACTTCACTCTTTCTTTCTCTGTCTGTCTGTCTGTGTCTCTGTCTGTCTGTCTCTGTCTATCTCTGTGTGTGTGTGTGTGTGTGTGTGTGTGTGTGTGTGTGTGTGTGTGTGTGTGTGTGTGTGTGTGTGTGCGTGTGTGCGTGCGTGTGCGCGTATCAATTTCCATTCGAACAAGATGACCGACAAGTTTAAAACTGAAATGAAAAAAAAAAAAAAGAAAAGTGATAATTATGATCACAATCCAAATGATAGGAGATATATTATATAAAATAGAAAGAAAAAAAAAGGAAGCAAAAACTTATTATTGATGACGCTTGCTGTGTCTCCTTCAATCCCCAATCCCCCCCCCCACCCCCCACCTCTCTCTCTCTCTCCATCTCCCTCCCATCCTCTCCCTCTCCTCTCTCTCCTTCCTTCTCTCCCTCCCCGTTCTCTCTCTCTCTCTGTGTCTGTCGTTCTTCTCTTTCTCCCTCACTCTTTCCTCTCCTCTCTCTCTGCCTCTCTTTTCTCTCTCTCACTCTTCTCTCTCTCTCCCCCTCTCCTATATCTCTCTCTTCCTCTCCTCTCTCTCTGTGTCACTCTCCTCTCTTTCTCTCTCTCTCCTCACTTTCTCTCTTTGTTTCTCTCTCTCTGTCCCTCCCTCTTCTCTCTTTCTCTCTCCCTCCCCGCCTCCCTCCTCTCTGTCTCTCCCCTCTCTCTCACTCTTCTCTCTCTCTCCCCCTCTCCTATCTCTCTCTCTTCCTCTCTTCTCTCTCTGTCTGTCTCTCTCCTCTCTCTCTCTTTGTCTGTTTCTCTCTCTCTTTCTCTGTCCCTCCCCCCCTCTCTCTCTCTGTCTGTCTCTCTCCTCCCTCTTCTCTCTCTCTCTTTCTCTCTCCCTCCCCTCCTCCTCCTCTCTGTCTCTCCTCTCCCTCTCTTCTCTCTCCCTCTCCTATCTCTCTCCTCTCTCTGTCTGTCTCTCTCCTCTCTCTCTCTCTCTCTCCTCTCTCTCTCTTTGTTTCTCTCTCTCTTTCCCTGTTCCTCCCCTCTCTCTCTCTCTCTGCCCCTCTCCTCCCTCTCTCTCTCTGTCTCTCTTTCTCTCTCCCTCCCCTCCTCCCTCCTCTCCCTCTCCTCTTTCTCTCACTCTTCTCTCTCTCCCTCTCCTATCTCTCTCTCTTCCTCTCTTCTCTGTCTGTCTCTCTCCTCTCTTTCTCTCTCTCTCTCTTTGTTTCTCTCTCTCTCTCTCTTTCCCTGTCCCTCCCCCCCTCTCTCTCTCTCTGCCCCTCTCCTCCCTCTCTCTCTCTGTCTCTCTTTCTCTCTCCCTCCCCTCCTCCCTCCTCTCCCTCTCTCTCTCACTCTTCTCTCTCTCCCTCTCCTATCTCTCTCTCTTCCTCTCTTCTCTCTCTGTCTGTCTCTCTCCTCTCTTTCTCTCTCTCTCCTCTCTCTCTCTTTGTTTCTCTCTCTCTCTTTCCCTGTCCCTCCCCCCCTCTCTCTCTCTCTGCCCCTCTCCTCTCTCTCTCTCTCTGTCTGCCCCTCTCCTCCCTCTTCTCTCTGTCTCTCTTTCTCTCTCCCCCTCTCCTATCTCTGTCTCTCTCCTCTGTCTCTCTTTGTCTGTTTCTCTCTCTCTTTCTCTGTCCTTCCCCTCTCTCTCTCTGTCTGCCCCTCTCCTCCCTCTTCTCTCTCTCTCTTTCTCTCTCCCTCCCCTCCTCCCTCCTCTCTGTCTCTCCCCTCTCTCTCACTCTTCTCTCTCTGCCTCTCCTATCTCTCTCTCTTCTCTCTCTGTCTCTCTCCTCTCTGTCTGTCTCTCTCCTCTCTCTCTCTTTGTTTCTCTCTCTCTTTCTCTGTCCCTCCCCCCTCTCTCTCTCTCTCTCTGCCCCTCTCCTCTCTCTCTTTCTCTCTCCCTCCTCTCTGTCTCTCCCCTCTCTCTCACTCTTCTCTCTCTCCCCCTCTCCTATCTCTCTCTCTTCCTCTCTTCTCTCTCTGTCTGTCTCTCTCCTCTCTTTCTCTCTCTCTCTCCTCTCTCTCTCTTTGTCTGTTTCTCTCTCTCTTTCTCTGTCCCTCCCCCCCCTCTCTCTCTGCCCCTCTCCTCTCTCTCTCTCTCTCTCTGTCTGCCGCTCTCCTCCCTCTACTCTCTCTCTCTTTCTCTCTCCCTCCCCTCCTCCCTCCTCTCTATCTCTCCCCTCTCTCTCACTCTTCTCTCTCTCTCCCCCTCTCTTATCTCTCTCTCTTCCTCTCCCCTCTGTCTGTCTCTCTCCTCTCTGTCTGTCTCTCTCCTCTCTCTCTCTTTGTCTGTCTGTTTCTCTCTCTCTTTCTCTGTCCTCCCCCCTCTCTCTCTGTCTGCCCTCTCCTCCCTCTTCTCTCTGTCTGCCCCTCTCCTCTCTCTCTCTCTCTGTCCCTCTCCCCTCTCTCTCTCTCTCTCTCTGTCTGCCCCTCTCCTCTCTCTCTGTCTGTCTCTCTCCTCTCTTTCTCTCTCTCTCCTCTCTCTCTCTCTGTCTCTCTCCTCTCTTTCTCTCTCTCTCCTCTCTCTCTGTGTCTGCCCCTCTGCTCTCTCTCTCTCTCTGTCTGCCCCTCTCCTCCCTCTTCTCTCTCTCTCTTTCTCTCTCCCTCCCCTCCTCCCTCCTCTCCCTCTCTTCTCTCTCCCTCTCCTATCTCTCTCTCTTCCTCTCTTCTCTCTCTGTCTGTCTCTCTCCTCTCTCTCTCTTTGTCTGTTTCTCTCTCTCTTTCCCTGTCCCCCCCCTCTCTCTCTCTTCCTCTCTTCTCTCTCTGTCTGTCTCTCTCCTCTCTCTCTCTCTTTGTCTGTTTCTCTCTCTCTCTTTCTCTGCCCCCCCCCTCTCTCTCTCTATCCCTCTCCTCCCTCCCCTCCTCCCCTTCTCCTCTCTCTCATCTCTGTCTTCTCTCCTCTCTCTCCTCTCTCTTCTCTCCCTCTCTCCCCCCCCCCACACCCCCTCCCCCCCCCCCACCATCGGATCCGTTTTTACTGTTTCTCATTGTTCTTGTTCTTATTATGTCCTATTTTCTTTTCATTCACTTTGTTTTGTTTGCTGGTTCACTCGCGCTTCGCATGACGCTCTTCCGATATTGCCTCTTTCATGACGATGTTCCGGTGTGCGTCGCGTTTCACTGAAGCTCTGTTTTGATTGGTCATGTCCGTGGATGGATTTGTTGAAACACATCCGTCTGTCCCTGTCTGTCTGGTGAAAAAGGCAAGAGAGAGAGAGAGAGAGAGAGAGAGAGGGAGGAGAGAGAGAGAGAAGAGACAGAGAGAGACAGAAAGAGGAGAGAGAGGGAGGAGAGAGAGCGGAGAGAGAGAGAAAGGAGACAGAGGGAGAGAGAGAGGAGAGAGAGAGCGGAGATGGAGTGAGAGAGAAAGAGGAGAGAGAGGGAGAGAGAGAGAGAAGAGAGAGAGAGATTCAGATTCAGATTATTTATTCATTAATCTCTTTCATTTTCTTCTATTTCGTGTGCATGCATGCGTGAATTTATTCATTTCATTCCAGCATGGTGCTGACGACAATACCTGTTGTGTAAGTGATACTGGTGATGGTAGGTAGTCATGTAAGTATCAATAATTACAAACTGTCGTTTAGGTAGATTTGATGATAACAACAATGTGGCTTTAGTCATCCGGTCGTCGATACTGATGACACATGTCTCTTCCCGGCCTTCCCCGCTCTCTCTCTCTCTCTCCCTCATCCTTCTTTCAATCTGTGTGTGTGTGTGTGTGTGTGTGTGTGTGTGTGTGTGTGTGTGTGTGTGTGTGTGTGTGTGTGCGCGCGCGCGCGCGCGCGCGCCGTCTGTTCTTTATGATATTCTTTCTCTCTCTCTTTTTAATTCTCTCTTTCTCCCCTTTTCATTAAAAATATATATGTGCTATTGGTAACTGATGCAGATTAGCGAGGACAGGTTGGAAGAATGGGCCATGCCCAAAATCTTAATCCTTGAATAAAACATATTTTGAGTTCTGAGTTCTTTCCTCTCTCTCTCTCTCTCTCGCTCCATCTCTCCTCTCTCTCTCTCTCTCTCTCTCGCTCCATCTCCCCCCTCTCTCTCTGTCTCTCTTCTCCCTCTCTCTCCTCTTTCTCTCTCTCTCTCTCTCTCTCCGCTCTCTCTCTCTCCCTATCTCTCCTCTCTCTCTCTCTCTCCCTCTGTCTCCTCTTTCTCTCTCTCTCTGTCTCTCTCTCCCTCTCTCTCCTCTTTCTCTCTCGCTCCATCTCTCCTCTCTCTCCTCCCTCTCTCTCCTCTTTCTCTCTCTCTCTCTCTCTCTCTCTCTCTCTCTCTCCCTCTCATTCTCTTGCCTTTTTCACCAGACAGACAGGGACAGATGGATGTGTTTCAACAAATTCATCCACGGATATGACCAATCAAAACAGAGCTTCAGTGAAACGGGACGCACACCGGAACATCGTCATGAAAGAGGCAATATCGGAAGAGCGTCATGCGAAGCGCGAGTAAAAACACTGGTAAACACACACACACACACGCACGCACACACACACACACACACACGCACACAATACATACAATTCCCCCCCCCCACCCCCCGCAACCCCCCCCCCCGACCCCCCCCCCCCACCACACACACGCATACACACACAAATGTAAAGCCTTATGGGAACAATTTATCAAAGATATTCAAAATTCGAATAACACAGGAAATATTCCCAGTCAGTTGATGTTAACACATGATGGACATATATATATATCTACAAACACGATTAGGAAAATTTGTTTATGAAGCCAGGCTGTTCCAATTTATGACGTTGATTAACTCATTCATTCATTGTCTATCTATCTGTTATTCATTTATTTTAATTGCGTCTTATAAACTTTAAGCTTTCATGACATTAAAATGTATTCTACTCTATACTACTCTTTTTACACACACACACACAC
>NC_134904.1:34328811-34331311 GCF_041734735.1 Babylonia areolata | reverse complement strand
ATGAGAAAAATGCGAACTATAACTGGTGGGGCTCGAACAGGCGTCTCTCTCTCTCTCTCTCTCTCTCTCTCTCTCTGTGTGTGTCTCTCTCTCACTGTTTCTCTCTCTGTCTCTCTCTCTGTCTCTCTCTCTGTGAGTGTGTGTTTCTCTCTCTCCCTGCCCCCTCTCTCTCCTTCCCTACCCCTAGACCCCCCCTCTCTCTCTCTCTTACTTTCTCTCTTTCTCTGTCTCTCTGTGTGTCTGTCTGTCTCTGTCTCTCTGTGTGTCTCTCTCTGTTTTTCTCTCTGTCCTTGCCCCCTCTCTCTCCTTCCTCCACCCCCTCTCTCTCTCTTTCTCTCTCCCTCCCCCCTCTCCCTCCCCCCTCTCTTTTTCTCTCTCCTTCCTTCCTTCCCCCCCCCCCCCCCCCCGTCTCCCTCCTCTCTTTCTCTCTGCCACCTGCTTCTCTCTGAATCTGTTTTCCTGTCTCTACCTCTATATGTGTGTGTGTGTGTGTGTGTGTGTGTGTGTGTGTGTGTGTGTGTGTGTGTGTGTGTGTGTGTGTGTGTGTGTGTGTGTGTGTGTGTGTCTCCTTAAATTGAACAAATTATTGCGACATTAATTTCAGCTTCAAAGGCCAGTGCCAGAAAGCTAGAGAAGCGTTTGGTCAATATTGAAAAAAAACCCAAAAAAACTCTCATCCTCTTTCTCTCGACATTCCTCAATCTCTCTCTCTCTCTGTCTCTCTCTCTCTCTCTCTGTCTCTCTTTCTCTCTCTGTCTGTCTCTCTCTCTCTGTCTGTCTGTCTCTCTCTCTGTCAGTATTCAGTATTCAGTGTTCTCTGTCTGTCTGTCTCTCTCTCAGTATTCAGTATTCAGTGTTCTCTCTCTCTCTCTCTCTCTCTCTCTCTCTCTCTCTGTCATTATTCAGTATTCAGTGTTCTCTCTCTCTCTCTCTCTCTCTGTCTCTCTGTCAGTATTCAGTGTTCTCTCTCTCTCTCTCTCTCTCTCTCTCTGTCAGTATTCAGTGTTCTCTCTCTCTCTCTCTCTCTCTGTCTCTCTCTCTGTCAGTATTCAGTATTCTCTGTGTGTGTGTGTCTCTCTCTGTGTCTCTCTCTGTGTCAGTATTCAATATTCAGTGTTCTCTCTCTCTCTCTCTCTCTCTCTCTCTCTCTCTCTCTCTCTCTCTGTCAGTATTCAGATTCACATCACATCACTTGAAGCTTCAAAGCAAGCAGTTTTGAACAAGAAAGAAAGAAAAACAAACAAACAAACAAAAAACAAAAAAAAAAAAAACCGTTTGCCAATATTGAATAATTTCTGTCTCTGTCTGTGTGTGTGTGTCTCTCTCTCTCTTTCTGCGTCTGGCTGTCTGTGTCTTTCTCTTATTTATCCCTGTCATTCTCTGTTACTGTCTGTTTCTGTCTGTCTATCTGTCTGCCTGCTTGTTTGCCTGCCTGCCTGCCTGCCTGCCTGTCTGTCTGTCAATCTCTGTTTATCTCTTTGTCTTTATATGTTTATCTGTACGTCCATATTGCTCATTACCTAACTCTGTCTCTCTCTGTCTGTCTGTCTGTCTCTCTCTCTCGATGATCGATGTCGTGTCTCTCAGTTTGACGCTGTGTTATGCTTGTACATTATGCATGCATTGAGCACCAAGTATAGCAACATTTATATGCGTGTTCATGTTTGCGTGTCTCTTAGAACAACGGCAGCTGTGTAAAGTCGGCCAAAGTGCTGATGCCCTCAACCCGTTGGAAAATAAAGATTCATTCATTCATTCATTTATTTTCTCTCTCTCTCTCTTTCCCTCCCTCCCGCCCCCCACCTCTCTCTCTCTCTCATCTAGCCCCATCTTCTCTCTTACCTCTCTCTCTCTCTCTCCAACATCCCCACCCTGTCCCATTACCCCCACACCCCCACCAACACCCTGTCCCATTATCCCCACACCAACACCCTGTCCCATTATCCCCACACCAACACCCACACCCTGTCCCATTATCCCCACACCAACACCCTGTCTCATTATCCCCACACCAACACCCTGTCCCATTATCCCCACACCAACACCCACACCCTGTCCCATTATCCCCACACCAACACCAAGTCTCATTATCCCCACACCAACACCCTGTCTCATTATCCTCACACCAACACCCTGTCTCATTATCTCAAACACCAACATCCCCACCCTGTCTCATAATCCCCAAACATCCCAACCCTGTCCCATTATCCCCAAAGAAACACCCCACACCCTGCCTCAATATCCCAAATACCAACACCCCCATCCTGTTCCAATATCCCAAACACCAACATTCCCCCCGCCCCTTTCTCATAATCCCTCCCAACCCCCCCCCCCCCCCCCCCCGCCCCCTCCCCCCACCACCACCCTGTCTCATTATCCCCGCACCACTACCCCCCCCCACCCTGTCCCATCATCCACACACCATTACCAAACACACTGTCCCCCTAATCATCCACAACAATACCCCCCCCCCCACCACATGTCTCACACCAACACCCAA
>NC_134904.1:34306311-34308811 GCF_041734735.1 Babylonia areolata | reverse complement strand
GGAAAAAAAAAAAAAAAAAAAAGGTGACTCAGTCCTCAAGTGGCGACCACCCTGGAGGCGCGGGTTCGAACCTGTTGAGAACCAGGAAATTTTAAAAAAAAGAAAAGAAAAAAAAGGAAAATGCGGCAATACAAGGGCATCCAAGAGTCATGACGTGGGTGTGGCCCGGCCCGGCCCCCTTAGGAGTTAAGGGCCGAAAACACTTGACTGGGGGGTGGGGTGGGGTGGGGTGGGGGGGGTTGGGGGCGGGGGGGAGCTTCTTCTCTGAAGACCTTGTACTGTCCAGCTCTCCCTAGAGTTTCTTATCACTGTTCAGGTTACGTGCTGTTTATGTTTGTTTCTTTTTCTTTTCGTTTTTTTTTCTTCTCCCTTTCTTTTTTTCTTCTTCTTTTTTTTAGATCTTTTTTGTGTGTTCTTGTTGTTGTTGTTGTAGTAGTTAATCATCTTAATTATCTTTCTTTTTTTTGTACGCTTACAGTTGACTTCATCAGGTTTTTGCGCCTTATAAATATTAGTAGTAGTAGTAGTAGTTTTTAAAAAAAAGTTTTTATCTATTATTTATTTATTTACTTACTTATTTCTGTTTATTTTATTCATTTATTTATTTAATCATTTCTTTATTTATTTATTTATTGAATGTTTGTTTTGCTTTGTTATTTTATTTTATTCATTCATTTTCATTTACTACTTTTTTTTTCTCTCTCTCTCTCTCTCTCTCTCTCAAGGCCTAAGCGCGTTGGGTTACGCTGCTGGTCAGGCATCTGCTTGGCAGATGTGGTGGTGTAGCGTATTATGGATTTGTCCGAACGCAGTGACGCCTCCTTAACTCACTCAGTACGGCTAGTCCTCTCGTCTCCTCTACACAGACCCCTCGGATGTCCAGTGGGTGTCTGAATGACCCAACCTTTAGCTTCCGTCATCAGAATTGTGGTATTCTTTGTCACCATTCACGTCTTCAGTATAAGAGCCTTCCGCTTGCAATATTTTGATGATGGTAATTGGGGTGAAACGCTGTTAACGTCGTCTCTTTCGCCGTTCGTATGGAGAGAGTTAAGCTAGCTACTGATACTGATACTGACACTGATACTGTGGCGAGACAATTGATTGAATGCTCGAGTTCGTAGTTTGTATGTGCATGAACGTGGCGCGTGGCTGTCCTTGTGACTTATTCCCCTTTTCCACAATTTTTTTTCCCCCCAGGAGGAAGGAAAGTAGGAGAATGGTTAGCTCACTCAGTACGGCCAGTCCTCTCTTCTGGCCTCTACACAGACCCCTCGGATGTCCAGTGGGTGTCTGAATGACCCAACCTTTAGCTTCCGTCGTCAGAACTGTGGTATTCTTTTGTCAACATTCACCTCTTCAGGATAAGAGCGTTCCGCTTGCAATATTTTGATGATGGTAATTGGGATGAAACACTGTTAAGGTCGTCTCTTTCGCCGTTCGTATGGAGAGAGTTAAGATAAGATAAGTCAAGAATAACTTGATTATCTCCAACTAGAGAAATTTGGTCAGGTGCATAATCACAACATAGACAAGTAAACAACATGGGGACCATAACTGTAAAAGTCAACAACAGCTTTTACGAATATTACGAAGATACAATAATTGTTAAAAAAATATCACATACACCGTTTCATACATACATCCACACACTGCAGGTAATAACTAGTATTCTTAATGTAAAAACAGAAAGAATTAAGAAACATTATTTGAATATAATTATAAACATAGCCTACTATACTAGTAGCACATTGATTATAATAGACAGATGATAAGAATAAAGATAAATTGCGGAAAACCGCAACCAGATAATCAGCACACACCCGCACCCCCCCCCCCCCCCCACCCCCCCCCCCCCAATCCCCACCCACCCCACACACGCGGATTACTTGATTAAACAAGAGTAATAAACATATGTTCTCAAATAAAAGCATTTCACATATTCGCTTTTTAAAAAACATTGCAATTAATTATTACATCGTAATTATTCAACAGAAATATATATATATACACAAATGTGTATGTATGCATGCACTCAAGGCCTGACTAAGCGCGCTGGAGACTTTGAGACTATTTTGTTTATCTTGATGACGATAAAGGAGGAGGAGGATGACGATGATGATGACGACTATGTTGCTATGGAGGTCCATTTTGGTTTGGGACTGCGTGACAAAGCTGTACTCTACGCTTCCTGTCATAATGCTATCCCGGCGTTAACCAGGCCCGAGAGATGCAGACACTTGCAGTGTTGGTCAGGTAATTAGAGCAACACACCCAAAGACGCATCCTTGAAGTGGATGACACTCGACTGTGTGGTCCCAGTTTTTTTGTTTTGTTTTTTGCTGCTGGTCAAGACGCTCATCCGTGTGGGGTGTGGGTTCGAATCCCGCTCTTCTGCCCTTCCTTATCTTTCTCGCAAGTTTGACCGCCAAAATGGAACTGGGGGTCTGGTCATTTGGGATGAGACGATAAACCCTGGGCCCCCTGTTGTGCTGAGCAC
>NC_134904.1:34281311-34293811 GCF_041734735.1 Babylonia areolata | reverse complement strand
CAGAGAGAGACAGAGACAGAGACAGACAGAGAGAGAGAGGGGGGGGACGAAAACTATTGCTCTGACCATAGAAAAAGTGCACTGCTATACGAAACAGCACAGCACAGCACAGCACAACAAAGAACAGTACAACACAGCACAGCACAGCACAGCACAGCACAGCACAACACAGAACAGCACAGCACAAAAAAGAACAGTACAACACAGCACAGCACAACACAGCACAGCAAGCACAAAAAAGAACAGTACAACACAGCACAGCACAACACAGCACAGCAAGCACAAAAAAGAACAGTACAACACAGCACAGCACAACACAGCACAGCACAACACAGCACAGCACAGCACAAAAAAGAACAGTACAACACAGCACAGCACAACACAGCACAGCAAGCACAAAAAAGAACAGTACAACACAGCACAGC
Organism: Babylonia areolata; assembly: GCF_041734735.1. Lineage (NCBI taxonomy): Eukaryota > Metazoa > Mollusca > Gastropoda > Neogastropoda > Buccinidae > Babylonia > Babylonia areolata. The sequence continues at coordinate 34,293,386 of NC_134904.1, read as the reverse complement.
ACAACACAGCACAGCACAACACAGCACAGCACAGCACAAAAAAGAACAGTACAACACAGCACAGCACAACACAGAACAGCACAACACAGCACAGCACAGCACAAAAAAGAACAATACAACACAGCACAGCACAACACAGCACAGCACAGCACAGCATAGCACAACACAACACAGAACAGCACAACGCAACACAGCACAGCAGAATACAACACAGCACAGTGCAACACAGCACAGCACAGTGCAACACAGCACAGCACAGTACAACACAACACAGCACAGCACAGTACAACACAGCACAGCACAACATAACACAGTACAACACAGTCCAACACAACACAGCACAGCACAACACAGTACAACACAGCACAACACAACACAGTACAACACAGTCCAACATAGCACAGCACAACACAACACAGTACAACACAGCACAACACAACACAGCACAGCGCAGCACAACACAGTACAACACAACACAGCACGACACAGCACAGCACAGCACAGCACAGCACAACACAGCACAGCACAACACAGCCCAACACAACACAGCACAGCGCAGCACAACACAGTACAACACAACACAACACAGCCCAATACAACACAGCGCAGCACAACACAGTACAACACAACACAACACAGCCCAACACAACACAGCACAGCCCAACACAACACAGCACAGCACAACACAACACCACTACACAACACAGCCCAACACAACACAACACAGCCCAACACAGCACAGCACAACACAGAACAGCACAGCACAACACAGCACAGCACAACAAAGAACAGTACAACACAGCACAACACAGAACAGCACAACACAGAACAGCACAGCACAGCACAACACAGCACAGCACAGCACAGTACAACACAGAACAGCACAACACAGAACAGCACAGCACAACACAGCACAGCACAGCACAACAAAGAACAGTACAACACAGCACAACACAACACAACACAGCACAGCACAAAAAAGAACAGTACAACACAGCACAGCACAGCACAACACAGCACAGCACAACACAGAACAGCACAACACAGAACAGCACAGCACAACACAGCACAACACAGAACAGCACAACACAGAACAGCACAGCACAACACAGCACAGCACAACACAACACAGAACAGCACAACACAGAACAGCACAGCACAACACAGCACAGCACAGCACAACACAACACAGAACAGCACAACACAGCACAGCAGTACACAGCACAACACAGAACAGCACAGCACAACACAGCACAGCACAAAAAAGAACAGTACAACACAGCACAGCACAACACAGCACAACACAGCACAGCACAGCACAACACAGCACAGTACAACACAGCACAGCAGAATACAACACAGAACAGCACAACGCAACACAGCACAGCAGAATACAACACAGCACAGCACAGTACAACACAACACAGCACAGCACAGTACAACACAGCACAGTACAGTACAACACAGTACAACACAGCACAGCACAACACAGCACAACACAACACAGCACAACACAGTCCAACACAACACAGCACAACACAGCACAACACAACACAGTACAACACAGTCCAACACAACACAGCACAACACAGCACAGCACAACACAACACAGCCCAACACAACACAGCCCAACACAACACAGCCCAACACAACACAGCACAGCACAGCACAACAAAGCACAGCCCAACACAGCACAGCACAGCCCAACACAGCACAGCACAGCACAACAAAGCACAGCACAGCACAACACAACACAGCACAGCACAGCCCAACACAACACAGCACAACAAAGCACAGCACAACACAGCACAACACAGCACAACACAGCCCAACACAACACAACACAGCACAACACAGCACAGCACAGCCCAACACAACACAGCACAACAAAGCACAGCACAACACAGCACAACACAACACAGCACAACACAGCCCAACACAACACAGCACAACACAACACAGCACAGCACAGCCCAACACAGCACAGCACAGCACAACAAAGCACAGCACAACACAGCACAACACAACACAGCACAACACAGCCCAACACAACACAGCACAGCACAACAAAGCACAGCACAACACAGCACAGCACAACACAGCACAACACAACACAGCACAGCACAACACAGCACAACACAACACAGCACAACACAGCCCAGCACAGCCCAACACAACACAGCCCAACACAACACAGCACAACACAGCCCAACACAACACAGCACAACACAACACAGCACAACACAGCCCAACACAACACAGCCCAACACAACACAGCACAACACAGCCCAACACAACACAGCCCAACACAACACAGCACAACACAACACGTACACTCACCTTATATATACCCCCACATCCAACCCCCTCCCCCTACCCACACCCCCACCCTCACCCCACATACACCATCCCCCACCCCACCCAACACACACACACACACACACACACACACACAATCCAATAAAAGCGTCAGTTTTCCCTTTGTTTGATCGCTGTTTATTCGGTTTGTTTTGGGGTGGGGTTTTGTTTTTTGTTTTGTTTGTTTTTGTTTTTTTTATCAACGAAACAAAATGAATATTCATGCTGGATTTCAATTGCTTTTTCGCTTCGATTGGAGTTGGTTTTTGGGTTGGTTGGGCTTGTTTGTTTTTGTTGTTGTTTTTTTTATCTAGTCAATCTTCTTCTCTCTCTCTCTCTCTTTTTTTTTGTTTTTTTTGTTTTGTTTTTTTTTGTTTTGGCGGGTGGGGATATGATGAGAAGGGTATTATTCGAAGAGGGGGTATGGTGGTTAGGGGGTTAAATCAAGGAATAACTTTTTTTTTTCTTTTTTTTTTTTTTCAAACACGAAAAATATCAAAAACAAAATCAGGGAATACAAGTAAAACTTGAAAAGGGGCCAGGTGGGCGGGGGTGGAGGCGTGGGGGAGGCGTGGGGGAGGGGGGGGGAGGAATGGGGAAGGTGGCAAGGGGGGAGAGGGGACGTGTTGTTGGGGGGGGGGCGGGGGGGGAAGGTAGGGGGAGGGGTGGGGGGGTGTCAGGAGGGGATGGATCGTATCTTCAAGCGCCTCAATCATCATAAAGATCTGCTGGTCTTTTTCTTCCCCCCCCCCCCCCCTCTCTCTCTCTCTCTCTCTGTGTGACACAGAGTCAGAAATAGCTTCGTTTTTTCAACAGTTTTTTTGTTTGTTTGTTTGATTTGTTTTTTTGTTCCTACATTATTTCAAGATAGACGAGATTACAAATACGGGAATGACATCAAAGTTTTTTTTTGTTTTTTTTTTTGTTTTTTTTTTCTACCACAGTTTGCTCATTCAGTCATAGATATTTTGTTTCTCGACGCCATAGATTTCTTTTTTTTTTTCTTTTTTTCTCTTTTTTAACATTCCTTTATATGTTGAATGCAAATATTAGGTTTTGTGATAAAGGATAAAGGATTGAAGCACGCTTTCTTTTTTTCTTTCTTTTTTCTTTCTGTTTGATAATTCGGGTCGGAAATATAAATGTGATTTTACTAAATGGCTGTCTACGAGGTTTTTCTTTGTTTTGTTTTGTTTTGTTTTTTCGTTGTTTTTTGCTCTTTTGGTTTTTTTTCTCTTTTTTTTTTTTTTTTTTTTTTTTTTAAATGTAGAAAGGAGAAAAGGCAAGTCCTCTGGATTTAAAGAATAGGACTGCTGCTTTTGTTTGTTTGTTTGTTTTTTTGTATGTTTCTTCTTCTTCTTCTTCATTGTTTTCTTATGCATGTTTGGTGCATATTTGTTATGCATATGTGGGTGTATGCGTGAATGTGTGTCTCCGTGTTTTACATTTATTTGCTTATTTATCATCATTGTTGTCTTTTTTTATTTTTTTTTAATTTTTTTTATTTATTTATTTTTTTTATTATTATCATTATTACTACTTTTTTATATATTATATTTATTTATTTACGTACGCTTATAGTTGACTTCATCAATGTTTTGCGCCTTATACATATTATTAGTAGTGGCAGTAGTATTTTTTTTTGTATGTATTTATCTATATTTTGATCACCCCTTATTTATTTATTTTTTTTTTCTCAAGGCCGGACTAAGCGCGTTGGGTTACGATGCTGCTCAGGCATCTGCTTGGCAGATGTGGTGTAGCGTATATGGATTTGTCCGAACGCAGTGACGCCTCCTTGAGCTACTGAAACTGAATACTGAAACTTCTTCTATTATTCAGTTGTCATTTAACTGAACTGGTCGGCAAGAGAAGAACGGCATTTCTTTACCTTCGCTGAAATGAGAGGACGCTTGACAGTTCTGAAAAGGAGATATCAGAGGATGTTTGAGAGTTCTGAAAAGGAGATATCTGAGGATGTTTGACAGTTCTGAAAAGGAGATATCAGAGGACGTTTGAGAGTTTTGAAAAGGTTATATCAGAGGACGTTTGAGAGTTTTGAAAAGGAGATTTCAGAGGACGTTTGAGAGTTTTGAAAAGGAGATTTCAGAGTTCTGAAAAGGAGATATCAGAGTTCTGAAAAGGAGATATAAGAGGACGTTTAAGAGTTCTGAAAAGGTTATATCAGAGGACGTTTGAGAGTTCTGAAAAGCAGATTTCAGAGGATGTTTCAGAGCTCTGAAAAGCAGATTTCAGAGGATGTTTGAGAGTTCTGAAAAGCAGATTTCAGAGGATGTTTGAGAGTTCTGAAAAGGAGATATCAGAGGACGTTTGACAGTTCTGAAAAGGAGATATCAGAGGATGTTTGAGAGTTCTGAAAAGCAGATTTCAGAGGATGTTTGAGAGTTCTGAAAAGGAGATTTCAGAGGATGTTTGAGAGTTCTGAAAAGGAGATATCAGAGGACGTTTGAGAGTTCTGAAAAGGAGATTTCAGAGGATGTTTGAGAGTTCTGAAAAGGAGATATCAGAGGATGTTTGAGAGTTCTGAAAAGGAGATATCAGAGGACGTTTGACACGTGCGTGCGTGCGTGCGTGCGTATGTGTGTGTGTGGGCAGAGACAGGGAGAGACTCATAGCTTATATTCATACAACACCCCACCCCCCACACACACCCCCCCCTCCCCCCCTCAACCCACCCCGCCTCCATCCCCCTTCCAGATCAGTATTCAAAGGTCATCTTAAGTCAAGTAGCTCTACACCTCTTAAGCTTTTAGCGTCAGCCCCAAAGACTCCTTCAGGAGGACACAAAGTGATCACTTCACCCCCCCTCCCCCCACCTCTATATCCCACTCTACCGTCCTCCCCCTCCCCCGCCCCTCCCCTCCCCCCCCCCCATCTCCTCCCAGGCCCCCCACCCCCCACCACTCCACGTATCATGAGCTAACAACTTCGAGAGTCCTGGCATACGAATTACGTCTGGAAAGCCTCTGCACTGACTCGAGTTTACTTTCCCAAATCGACTACGGACATGGACTATCGACATAATCATAGTGGTTTTTGTGGTTGCGTTTACATTATCATATAGAGCGCGCGTGCGCGTGCGCACGTGTGTATGCGTGCGTGCGTGCGTGTGTAGGAGAGAGGAGAGAACTCAAACTGGAGAAGTTTAATCAGTACTGCCCATGGCCCCTTCTGAAGGAGATACACTATTTTTTTTATGAATAATTCAAACCAATTTGCGGAGTAGTTCATCCCAACAGTATTAAATAATATACTGACAGAAAGGCATCACGACAGCACACACACACACACACACACACACACACACACACACACACACACACACACTGTTAGCAGTTAGTTCAATCAGTTAAGCACAATGGTGCGTTTCTTAAAGGCTCTGTAAAAAATTTTTTTCCAAATGCATACACACATTCCTTCTTAATGACATGCCATAAGCAAAGCGGCCCGAAACAAGGATGGGTACTGATAAATACTTTTTTTTTTTTTTTCGTGGAATGTACTTCAGACGTAAATCACGATACGAATGACAACAAAACAGAAAAATGTACAGAGGGGAGAGTGAGGTAGACACACAGACACACAGACAGACAGAGACAGGAAAGAGACAGAGACACAGAGAGAGACAGACAGACATAGACAGAGACACAGAGTGAGAGACAGACAGAGAGAGAGAGACAGAGACAGGAAAGAGACAGAGAGACAAACAGACATAGACAGAGACAGGGAGAGAGACAGAGACAGGAAAGAGACAGAGAGACAGACATATACAGAGAGAGAGAGAGACAGAGACAGGAAAGAGACAGAGAGACAAACAGACATAGACACAGAGAGAGAGAGACAGGAAAGAGACAGAGAGACAAACATAGACAGAGAGAGACAGAGACAGGAAAGAGACAGAGAGACAAACAGACATAGAGGCAGCGAGAGAGAGTGAGAGAGAGACAGAGAGACATAGACAGGGACAGAGAGAGAGTGAGAGAGACAGACAGACAGACAGAGACACAGACAGACAGACACAGACAGGAAAGAGACAGAGACAGAGAGACAGACAGACATAGACAGACAGAGACGGAAAGACGGTGGGGTGGAGAGGGAGGAAGATAAGGAGGGAGAGAAAGAGAGAGAGAAGGGGGGATAGGGGGGGGGGGGGATGGAGAGAAAGAAATAGGACAGAGAGAGGCAGAGAGAGAGAGAGAGAGAGGGACAGAGACAGAGACAGAGATCTCTGAAGACACTAAACGCGAAGCCATAATCCTAATGCGGGCATTATTGTGGCTCTCACGCACGCATGAAAACTTTACAAAAAGGCGCGTGCATGTTCATGAATAATCTGTGTGCCTGTATATATATATATATATGTCTGTGTGTGAGCCGCGCATGTGGTGCATGTATGTGTGTGTGTGCGCTGCTGTGTGTGCGTCTGTGTGTGTGTATGTCAGCGCGCGCGCGTTTGTGTGTGTGTGGTGTGTGTATGTATGTGTGTGTTTGCACGCGTCGTGCGTGTGTGTGTGTGTGTGTGTGTGTGTGTGAGTGTGTGTGTGTGCACGCGCGTCCGTGCGTGTGTGCGTCCGTGTGTGTGTGTGTGCGTCCGTGTGTGTGTGCGTTTAAAATCACATATGCGCATGCATGTCCGTCTCCATTTTGGCCTGTCAGTTTGTCTGCATGTGTGTGGAGCGTGTCGATACTCCCCCGTGTGTGTGTGTGTGTGTGTGTGTGTGTGTGTGTGTGTGTGTGTGTGTGTGTGTGTGTGTGTGTGTGTGTGTGTGTGTGTGTGTGTACACGCACTAACACTAACACGAACACACTCATACTTCTCTGGATCCTAACCATTGAATATTATTATTATTATTAACACACACACACACACACACACACACACACACACACACACACACACACACACAGAAGAAACAGACATGAAAACCGAGACTGAGATAGACAGAGACACAGAGAGAGAGAGAGAGAGAGAGAGGGAGGGCACAGAGAGAATGTGATAGAAAGGGGGGGGGGGAACAGAGAGAGACAGAAAATGAGAGAATCTGAACGAGGGGGGGGGGGGGACAGAAAATGAGAGGATCTGAACGAGGGGGGGAGAGACAGAAAATGAGAGACATAGAGAATCTGACAGAGAGAGAGAGAGAGAGAGAGAGAGAGAGAGAGAGAAAATGAGAGAGAGAATGTGACAGAGAGGAGAGAGAGGACACAAGAGCAGAGGAAGAGACAGAGACAGAGACAGAAAATGAGAGACAGAGAGAATCTGACAGAGAGAGAGACAGGGACAGAGACAGAGCGAGACAGAGACAGAGAATCGGACAGAGAGGAAAGAGACAGACAGAGACAGAGGCAGAGACAGAGGCAGAGAGAGAGGGGGGAGAGAGAGAAAGGGAGAACTCAGAACTCAGAAATATTTTACTGCAAGGCCACCGGCCTGTTTGCAAAGGAGGTACATACATACAATTGCGACACACAAAATACCGAAAATAATGGGGGGAGGGACCAATGTCAGGAAACACAACATTTCATAACTGAAAAAGTCGACAAAGATTATTGGCTCATGACATTTCCTTGAGTAACTTTAAGGTTTTTGAAAAGTTATATAATCATGTCATTTCTTCTTCTCTCTTTTTTTAAGGCGTAATAAATATACATTGCCACAGAGTGAGTCATGAGCCTGTTTTCATTTTGTAAAAGTAACGCTAAGTCTGTGTATTCATTTATGTCTCTGGACATTTTCACGAGGTATTTTTCCCTGATTAACAGACACATTGGACATACTAACAGAAAATGGCGTTCGTCTTCTTCAGCGTTGCAGAAAGGACAGGAGTTTGATCTTACTGTGTATCTTTTGTGCAAATTAATATCACTTAAGCCTAGCCTGAATCTAGCAAAGACAGTACGAAACTTGACAATGGTTATGTCTGAAATGTACTTTTCTGGTTGCAACAGTGACTTAAAACAGCGATACGTAGAGTATCTATCACTTTCAAATAGTTTACTTGACCAGTCTTGTTTATGACAGTCTATTATGCGTTGTTTAAAAACTTGTATGAATGCGTTTTCGTTTCCAACTCCTCCATTCAACCAAACATCTGAAAATCCATATATATCAAGGCAATGCTTGACCGTGTTGGCCCAGTTGTGTTTGTCGAGCTGGCTTTCTGCGTTTCTGATAATTATGTTTTTGTTCATTTCATAAGCTTGTTTTGGCAATCTGGAAAGATCTAATCTTCGTAGTTTGAACCAGTACCGAATTACCTTAATCATACTATCAACATAATAATACCTAGTTCACCATACACCATCAGGTTTGGAGTTTTGGGACCTACCCGAAGAAAACGCTTACAGGCAAATGTATGAGGGGCTTCTACAGACTGAAAACGAGTCAAGCCCCAAATTTCAGCTGCATACAACATAGGCTTTACCTGTGCATCAAATAATTTAAAGAAAACTGAGTATTCCATGTTTCCAAGGCTCCACATTGTTTAATGATTTCTACCGCTGTGCCTCTCGCTCTGTCTGTACTTTCCTCAGTGCAATATCAAATGACAATTTTGTTGTTAAGGTAAAGCCCAAACTCTTATAACTACTGACAATTTCTATCTCTTTTCCATCCAAAAACCATGTTTCTGCTTTTGCTAAATGCGAGAGGGAAAGGGAGAGAGGGGGGGAGAGAGAGAAAGGGAGAGAGAGAGAGGACAAGAGAGGACGAGAGACAGAGACAGAAAACGAGAGACAGAGAGAATCTGACAGAGAGAGAGAAATCTGAAGTCTGAATGGTTTATTGTTTAGGCCTTTCTGCCTGTGACAACAGGGGTAAAGGGGGGGGGGGGGCTTCCGTGTTAACATCCATTATATAGAACAGCGCCAATATATGTAAAGCATAGAGTAAGACACAGAGAGAGAGAGGGACAGAAAGAAGAAGAAAAAGACAAAAGACAGATGGGCAGATTGGGGACACACACACACACACACACACACAGAGGGAGAGAGATCAGAAGCCGAGACAAAACAAGACAATTTGCTTTATTTCCAGGATAATAGATGAGTACTGGTGTGCTTTTTTTTTTTTTACATCCAGTCCCCGCCCTGAAATAGGGTCTACACCACACAATACCAAACAGAAATTAACGCACGATGTTGATAGAGATACATAAGACAGGGGAAAAAATAAACTCTTAGAAATTAAGACAAAGAGAGAGAGACAGACAGACAGACAGACAGACACAGAGAGACAGAGAGACACACAGACAGACAGAGAGAGAGAGAGAGAATTCAGTTCACTTACTCGAGGAGGCGTCACAGTGTTCGGCCAAATCCATATGCGCTATAGCACATCTGCTAAGCAGATAACCTGAACAGTAGCGTATCCCCAACGCGCTTCGTCAGACCTTGAGGGGGGGGAAAAAAAAAGGAAAACAATGAATTAGAATGAATAAGAATTAATAAGCAGATAAATCTAAAAAATACAATGAAACCAAAATAAGTAGCAGATACAGATAAAAAAAAAAAATAATATGAACTGGAGAGAGAGAGAGAGAGAGAGAGAGAGAGAGACAAAGAGAGAGAGAGTGGAAGGTCTTCTCTGAAGACCTTGTACTGTCCAGCTCTCCCTAGAGTTTCTTATCACAAAAATAAGTAGCAAATATAGATAAAAAATAAAATAAAATGAACTATAAAGAAGGGAAAAAAAAACCATTAATAAAACAACAACAACAACAACAACAACAAAACAGACAACAGCAAAAGTCACCACTAACCGTCCTTCTGGTTATACTACGTATGTGCTCGAATGGGGATATAGATAGTAGTAGTCAGTAGTTAGGATACCCGTTCAGTCACAGCAGCGTGTGTAACCCTCCCCACCCCCAACCCTATTCTGCCCCAAGAAAACCAAGCCGATCAAATAAATAACAGACAGAGAGAGAGAGAGAGAAGTGTTCTGAACAGGTTCCCCACCTTGTCATCACACACACGTCAGGATCGTATGCACGTGCAAATCGCACCCCAAATACTGTTTACTCAGAAAGAGCTCAGTGCTAATTTAAAGATACCCACACGCGCAGTGCACGCTTAACAATGAAAGTTGTTCTGCTGCGCGCCTGGGTATCTTGAAAAATCCACTATATGCTGCGTGTGTGGGTATTATGAGCACCACTGTATTCTGCGAGTGTGGGTATCATGAGCAGTGCTGAATGCCGCGAGTGTGGGTATCATGAGCACTGCTGTATGCTGCGTGTGTGGGTATCATGAGCACCGCTGTATTCTGCGTGTGTGGGTAGCTGAGCACCGCTGAATGCCGCGAGTGTGGGTATCATGAGCACTGCTGTATGCTGCGAGTGTGGGTATCATGAGCACCGCTGTATGCCGCGAGTGTGGGTATCATGAGCACTGCTGTATGCCGCGAGTGTGGGTATCATGAGCACTGCTGTATGCTGCGTGTGTGGGTATCATGAGCGCCGCTGTATGCTGCGTGTGTGGGTATCATGAGCGCCGCTGTATGCTGCGTGTGTGGGTATCATGAGCGCCGCTGTATGCTGCGTGTGTGGGTGTGCGTGCGTGTGCATTTGTGCATGTGTGTGTGTGTGTGTGTGTGTGTGTGTGTGTGTGTGCATGCATCAGCGTGTGCCCATGTTCGTGCGTGAATGCGTGAATGTGTGTGTGTGTGTGTGTATGTGTGTGTGTGCGTGCGTCAGCTTGCGCGCACGCGTGTGTGTGTGTGTGAGCGTGCGCGGCAGGTGTGCGTTTTGTGTGTTTGTGCGCGTGTGTGTGTGCGTGCGTCCGTGTGTGCATGTGTGTGTATGTGTGTGCGTGCGTGCGCGTGTGTGTGTGTGCGTGTGTGTGTGTGTGCGTGTGTGTGTATGTGTAAGCAGTACATCCGCGCCAATGTGTATCAATCTTAACAGCAGAAGAGGGGAGTGTTTCTGGTCCGATGCCCGTACGCACCCCCATCCCAGTTTAGTGTTAAGAGCAGTGTGTAGAGAGGATGTGACTACACAAGTAGGAAACAGGTTAGTGAAAGCCGTAGGACAGTAAGAAGAGAGGAGGATAGGTTCGGGAGGGAGGTGGGGGAGGGAGAGTGGGGGGGCGGGGGGTGGGGGGGTGGGGTTGGATTGGATGGGGGGGGGGGGAGTAGTAGGATAGGGTGGAGTGGGATGGAGTGGAATTGTATTGTATAGTATTGTCAATAATATTGTTTTGTATTGTATTGTACTGTTCTCTCTTTTTTTTTTTTTGTCACAACAGATTTCTCTGTGTGAAAATCGGGCACACAGTTTTTTGGTGTGTGTGTGTGTGTGGTTTTGTTGTTGTTATTGTTGTTGTTGTTGTTGTTTTTGTTTTGATTTGTTTTGTTTGCGTTTTTCTTTTTGTTGCAGTTTTTTGTTGTTGTTTTTTTTGGGTTTTTTGTTGTTTTTTTTGTGTGTTTTTTTTGTTTTGTTTTCATATCGAAGTGGATTTTTCTACAGAAATTTACCAGTGACAACCCCCTTTGTTGCCGTGGGTTCTTATACGTGCGCTAAATGCATGGTCAGGGGATGGACCGCTAGGGACTGGGTAGAGCAAAGCGGGATGGGGTGGGGTGGGGTGGGTGGATCGCTGGGGGATGGATGTGGGAGGGAAGGGTGGGGGTGTGGGGGTGGTGAGGCTGGACACGCAAAGTGCTGACCAGGGATTTTAGAAGGCTAAAAAAAAATA
>NC_134904.1:34266311-34271311 GCF_041734735.1 Babylonia areolata | reverse complement strand
AGAGAGCCAGTGCCAGTGCACTCTTGCTTCCTGATTTCAGTCAAAGTCCTCTACGAAAGACTAAGTGTAAATGACTTCACATTGCAGTACAGAAATCAATGATCAATGACAGGCACAATAGCCGAGTGGTTAAAGCGTTGGACTTTTACAATCTGAGGGTCCCTGGTTCGAATCTCCGGTAACGGCACCTGGTGGGTAAAGGGTAAGAGTTTTTTTTTTGTTGTTTATTTATTTATTTATTATTATTATTATTATTTTATCACTATTTTCATTACTACTTTTTTTTTCTTTTTTTTTTTTTTCCCCATCATAATTATTATTTATTTATTTATGTATGTACGCTTCTCTCTCTCTCTCTCTCTCTCTCTCTCTCTCTGTATATATATATATATATATATATATATATATATATATATATATATATATATATATATATATATATATATATATACATATATATATATACATATATATTGATATATATATGTATATATATATATATATATACATACCTTTTTTCTTTTTTTTTTCTTTTTTTTTTTTTTTTTTTTTCTCAAGGCCTGACTAAGCGCGTTGGGTTACGCTGCTGGTCAGGCATCTGCTTGGCAGATGTGGTGTAGCGTATATGGATTTGTCCGAACGCAGTGACGCCTCCTTGAGCTACTGATACTGATACTGATACTGTTTTTTTCCGATCTCCCACGTCACCATATGTGCAGACCTGCTAGTGCTAGAACCCCCTTCGTGTGCATACGCACGCAGAAGATCAAATACGCACGTTAATGATCCTGTAATCCATGTCAGCTTTCGGTGGGTTATGGAAACAAGAACATACCCAGCATGCACATCCCCGAAAACGGAGTGTGGCTGCCTGCATGGAAGGCGGGGGGGGTAAATATACAAAACGGTCATAAACGTTACATGTCTGTCTGAGTGTGTATGTTTGCGTGCATGAAATCTGATTGAATGACACAGGAAACGAATGATGAGCGCCCAGTGGCAGCCAGCCTGTCGGCTTTACCCAGGGAAGGCAGCCTGTTGTGCAAATGACCCCGTGTTTGTAAAAAGCGCTTAGAGCTTGGTCTCCGACCGAGGATATAGGCGCTGTGTAAGTATCCATATAAACCAATCAATCATACCGCTCTCGCTTTGCTGTAAGCCCAGCTGTAAGCTTATGTCATTCCGCGATACAAGGAAAGGTGTGTGTGTGTGTGTGTGCAAATAACTATGCTAGCGGGTCCACTGGAACCACTCTTAGCAGTGGTCAAAAGGAGGAAGCTGTCATGGTTCGGGCATGTGACACGCCACAATTCACTGCAAAAGACAGTTCTACAGGGAACGCTAGAGGGTGGTAGGCGAAGAGGGAGGCAAGCCAAATGCTGGATGGACAACATCAAGGAATGGACCAATATGGATAGCGCTACGCTGATACGACAGGCAGAAGATAGAACCGGATGGCGTCGTCTGACTACGGAATCGTCCCTCATGTCTCCTCTACGCCCATCCCGGGCAGGAGAATGAATGGAATGGATGGATACAAGGAGGAGGAATTTTGTTTAATGTCCCGTCACACATATCGGTGATTGAAGACATTTTGTTAAAGTATTTATGAATACATTTGAGTATTATCGGTTAGAAGGGGTGGGAGATGTGAATGAATGGAGGGTTGGGGGAAACTGGGCAAATGAGGGTGAAATGAGGGTGAAATTTGACAAAAATACAATTACAGGAAATTACTTAAAGGACTTCGTAAAAGAGAAGTCGTTAAAATGAGAAGCGAAACAACTGATAATTAATGCAAAAAGTCAAAAACATCAACGTTCTCAGTCACTTGTGAAGACACACTTTCGTGTACATAAGGCTTCATCAAGCTACAGTAAAAAAAAAAATAAAAAAAAATAAAAAATAAAAATTATATGCTTGATTGTCAGGTTACTGAAGCAAATGCACTTGACATTGGAACAATACTTGGTCCGTAATGAATTTCATAATAGCCTGAGAGCTGAACTCAGAATTGGTCTGCGAAACGGACCAAAGTCTGAGAGAGTCAACTGACGAGGTTTTAGACTTGAATTCAAGCACCTATAAAAGTCTCTTTCTAGTATATTGCTTATTTCCTTGTATGACAATGGGCAATATATTTTTTTATACTATCTGCATGATTCTTTGCCCCCCCCCCATTTTTGCTGCCCTGTCTGCTTGGTTCCGCGATACAAGCCGAGCGATATGTGTCAATGTTCACACGCACACGATGTTTGAAGCGCTGGCCTCGTAGCGATGCGCAAAACTGGGAAACGAGTGTCGATGGGTTCAAGCCCCATACACAGCGGGACGTTCCCTCCTCCTGCCCAGCCCCCTCACCCTTCCTACTCGGGCCTTCAGCGATGCTCTGGGTGCTGGTCTTTCGGGTAAGGCGATACCATTGTGGTGCGCGATGTGCGCGATGCACTTATAGCGCACGTAAAATAACCCACAACAACAATAACAACAACAACAACAAAAAAGGGGTGTGTGGGGGGGGGGGGGGGGGGGGGGGGGGGCAATGTGATTGTAATATAGATACACTTGCAGACAGAAAGAAAAGAAAAAAAAAAAAGAGTGGCGCTGGACTATGGCGACGCGCTCTCCCCTGGAAGAGCAGCCCGGATTTCACACAGAGAAATTTATTGTGACCAAAAAAAAAAAAAAAAGTTAGAAAGAGATAGAGAGCGGGCGGGGAGGGGGGTGGGAGAGGGAGGAAAAGGGACACAATGAGAGAGAGAGAGACAGAGAGAGAGAGGGAGAGAGAGAGAGAGAGAGAGATATTCAAAAACTTTATTACTCAAGGATAAAGATTTTAGGCATTGCCTAGTCTTCCAATCTGTCCTTGTGACAACAAAAACAGTAACGATAAGACACAACAATAATAACAATAGTAAATACTACCACTACCACTATTACTACTACTACTACTAATTATAATACTAATCAACGGACCATCATCATCACAAAAATATAATGAAGGGAACACTGTCACACACTCACACCCACCCAATCACACACATATGCACACACTCATCCCCAAACACACACACCCTTATGCATATACATATTTGCACATATACCCACATGCATGCATATGTCTACATGTACATACAGATATGTATGCATACGTATACATAAACATAATTAGGTATCAAATCATATTGTAGTACATTACAAATGAGAGAGAGAGAAAGAGAATGACAATGACAAATGTTTTCTTGAGGGGGGAGAATGGATAAGCTGGAAGCTTCTTTACACCATGCCCTCACACACACACACACGCATACACTTACATAATAAATTTAAATAAGTGTGGATAAATAAATGACATAGAGCAAATCAAACAGATAATGATAGATACACAGACGGATGAATCAAAGACTACAATTACGGAAACAACATGAAAAATCGTACAAAACATTGCCACATGAAAATCTTCAAACACACACAGGTGTGTCCACACACACAGGCATCACACACATGTACTCGAACACTCAAGCACGTAGACATCACACACGCACACTTACACTGGGCCATTTCCCTTGCTTACACACTGTTGGAGAACAATTAATCAAATTATGTCGGCTTACTAAGATCTCATCACATATGCTTTTGATTTTGCTGGAACAAATCACATGTGTTGCATCAGATTTTTTTTTTTTTTTTTATTGGCTTTTTTGAAAGATGCCATGGTAGATCTATCTCTAAGATACTCGGGGATTTCATTCCACAGTTTACCACCAGAATAAGTGAGAGAGGATATGAAAAGGTTAGTTCTGGGACGAGAGGTCAAAATGGTACTCTTGCTACGAATGATTTTTTTTTTTTTTCTCAGGGAATTTCCTATAAAGATAGGGCGGTGCAAATTTCTTCATAATTTTGTAAATAAAAAAAAACACCCTTGTTAACGCGACATTTAAGATGAAAAAGGGGAGAGAGAGAGTAAGAGACAGAGACAGGGACAGTGTGTAAGAGACAGAGACAGAGACAGTGTGTAAGCAAGGGAAAAGGCGCAGTGTAAGTGTGCGTGTGCATGTCTATGTGCTTGTGTGTTCGAGACAGAGACAGAGACAGACACAGACAGAGACAGAGACACAGACAGAGGCAGAGACAGAGACAGAGACAGAGACAGACACAGAGACAGAGGCACACACGACGCCCCCCCTCCCCGACCCCTCGCACACACCCCACACATATACATACAGAGTAAAAAAAAAAAAATAAAAAAATTAAAAAAGGAACAAACAGACATATCGGCATACAGACA
This sequence comes from Babylonia areolata, assembly GCF_041734735.1. Classification (NCBI taxonomy): domain Eukaryota; kingdom Metazoa; phylum Mollusca; class Gastropoda; order Neogastropoda; family Buccinidae; genus Babylonia; species Babylonia areolata. The sequence continues at coordinate 34,267,020 of NC_134904.1, read as the reverse complement.
CAGACAGAAACTCACAAGCCAACAACAACAGCAACAACAACAACAACAACAAAAATATGTACCTCCAATCACCATCCAACCCCCCTCACACACACACACCCGAAGGACAGAGCCGTCAAATGAAAACACGAACGATGACACATGGCTTCACTACGGCAACAACAACAACAACAACAACAGCGGCAACAACAACAACAACAACAACGGCGACAACAACAGCGGCGACAACAACAGCGGCAACAACAACAACAACAGCGGCAACAACAACAACAGCAACAGCGGCAAACAACAACAACAACAGCGGCAACAACAACAACAACAGCGGCAAACAACAACAACAACAGCGGCAACAACAACAACAACAGCGGCAACAACAACAACAGCAACAGCGGCAAACAACAACAACAACAGCGGCAACAACAACAACAACAGCGGCAAACAACAACAACAACAGCGGCAACAACAACAACAACAGCGGCAACAACAACAACAACAGCGGCAACAACAACAACAGCAACAGCGGCAAACAACAACAACAAAAACAGCGGCAACAACAACAACAACAACAGCGGCAACAACAACAACAACAACAACAACAGCGGCAAACAACAACAACAACAGCGGTACCAACAACGACAACAACAGCGGTAACAACAACAACAACAGCGGTACCAACAACGACAACAACAGCGGTAACAACAACAACAAC
>NC_134904.1:34253811-34256311 GCF_041734735.1 Babylonia areolata | reverse complement strand
GGCGGAGAGAGAGGGGGAGAGAGGGCGGAGGAAAAGGGATAAAGAAAGAGAGGGCTCTTGCACACACAGAGAGAGAGAGAGAGAGAGAGAGAGAGAGAGAGAGAGGGGATAAAGAGGGCGGAGAGAGAGGGAGAGAGAGGGCGGAGGAGAAGGGATAAAGAAAGAGAGGGCTCTTGCACACACACAGAGAGAGAGAGAGAGAGAGAGAGGATAAAGAGGGCGGAGAGAGAGGGAGAGAGAGGGTGGAGGAAAAATATAAAGAAAGAGAGGGCTCTTGCACAGAGAGAGAGAGACAGAGAGAGAGAGAGAGAGAAGAGGGCTCTTGCACACACACACACACACACACACACACACACACACACACACACACACACACACACAGGATAAAGAGGGCGGAGAGAGAGGAAGAGAGAGAGGGCGGAGGAAAAGGGATAAAGAAAGAGAGGGCTCTTGCACACACACACAGAGAGAGAGAGAGAGAGAGAGAGAGAGAGAGAGAGAGAGAGAGAGAGAGAGGGGATAAAGAGGGCGGAGAGAGAGGGGGAGAGAGGGCGGAGGAAAAATATAAAGAAAGAGAGGGCTCTTGCACAGAGAGAGAGAGAGAGAGAGAGAGAGAGAGAGAGAGAGAGAGAGAGAGGATAAAGAGGGCGGAGAGAGAGGGAGAGAGAGGGTGGAGGGAAATAGGGGAGAGAAAAAAGAAAGAAAAAAGAAAGACTGGGGTTAAACAGAGGAGAGACAGACAGACAGATAGACAAGACAGCAAGACAAAGAGAGAGACAAAGAGACACAGAGAGACACACAGAGACAGACAAAGACACAGACACACGCAAACAGACACACACACACACACACACACACAGACAGACAAAGACACAGACACGGAAAGAGAAACAGAGAGAGACAGAGACAGAGAAACTCAGAACTGTTATAATGTAAGGCACGCACATAAATTTAGGGGGTTGGGGTGAGTGGGGGGGAGCAGATAAAATGAACATTGCAGAGACAGAGAGCGAGAGAGACAGAGACAGAGACAGAGAGAGAGACAGAGAGAGAAAAGAAAAGCGAAAAAAAAAAAAAAAAAAAGCACAAACACGATTCACATATATCAAGTTATCTCGCTGCTAGCCTGCTGAACGCATTGTTTCAAAAATAAATCGTCAATATGACACACACAGAGAGAGACAGAAATAATGTAATGAAGAATGGAAAAAGATGAAGAAGAATGAAAAGTAATTTATTAAAATAAAAATTATTTTAAAAAAAAGATTGAAAAATGAGGGGTTATCTATAACGGGAAAATAACGAAGGCAAAAAGATAATGATGACTTTAAAATCTGGAAAACAACACTGTGAGAAGAAACGCGCACACGAAAGAACGATTTATGGAAAGAGTAGAGAAGAGAGAGTGAGGGAGAGAGGGGGGGAGGGAGAGAGATAGGGAGAAAGAGAGAGAGAGAGGGAGAGAGAGAGGGGGAGAGAGAGAATGTTAAACAAAGAAAAACAGGAAACTTAGCAAGACAGAAAGCATGGAGAGACAGAAAGGAAGAAAGAAAAAAAAGGAAGAAAGGAAGAAAGAAAAGAAAGAAAGGAAGAAAAGAAGGAAGAAAGACAAGAAGAAAGAAAGGAAGGAAGGAAGGAAGAAAGAAAAAGAATGGAAGAAAGGAAAGAAAAGAAAGAAGAAAGAAAGGAAGGAAGGAAGGAAGAAAGGAAGAAAGAAAGGAAGGAAGAAAGGAAGAAAGGAAAGAAGAAAGGAAGGAAGAAAGAAAGAAAGAAAGGAAGGTGGGCAGAAAGGGAAAAAAACTAATACAGGAAGAAAGCATGATAGAAAGACAATCGGAAATAAAGAAAGGAAGGAAGGAAGAAAGAAAAAAAGAAAGAAAGAATAGGGGGGGAAAAAGGACGGAAGCAATGAAGAAAGGAAAAAAAAAAGAAAGAGGGGAAGGAAGGGAGGAAGAAAGAAAGAAGAGAGGAAAAAGGAGGGAAGAAATGAAGAAGAAAAACAGACAGGGAGGAAGGCAGGAAGGCAGGAAGGAAGAAAGGAGTGGAAAGAACAAAAATAGAAAGAGGGACGGAAAGACAGACATGAATGAGGGAAGAAATAACGAAAGAATGAACGAAATAAAAGACAGAAAGAAAGAACGAACGAAAAAAAAACAATCGAAAGAACAAACGAAAGAATGACATATATATATATATATATATATATACACGAATACGAATCTTCTCTTCGAAATGCCGGGTCTACATTTAAGAAGGGATAAATACAATTCAAATGGCAAGCATATGTCCTGAAGTTTAACTGCCTTCATGCAAATCATTGACATTAATAGTCATCTTCTTCTCTTCTTTTTTTTTTTTTTTTTTTATAATTTTTTAAAAATAATGGAAGGAGCCAAACAGAGAGAAAGCGAAATGGGAGAAGGAAAAAAAAAAAGAGGTTTTAGGAAAAAAAAAAAAATCAAAGGAGAAAGAGTGGTCATGAATAATTTATGTAACTTGC
>NC_134904.1:34236311-34238811 GCF_041734735.1 Babylonia areolata | reverse complement strand
CCCTGCTTTTGCCCTTCAGGTCACCTTCTGTCTTACTTCCTACAAAGAAGCTTTTTTTTTTTCTTTTTTTTTTCTTTTCTTTCTTTCTCACCTACCCTTCCGTTTGATTAAGGAATGTTTTAGTCCAGAGTGTCATCGACACCACAATACAAAATTCCTATGAATTCCACAGGATACAAAAAGGTAAATCTTTGATGTACTTTGTCTTGTTATAACAAGAGGACACATACATACATACATACATACATACATACATGCATGCACACATGCACATACATTCACACACATGCACACGCACGCACTCACACACACACACACCTACACACAGTACACACACACACAGTGACACCCACAGAGTAACACACACACACACACACACACACACACACACACACACAGAGTGACACACACACACACACACACACACACACACACACAGTGACACACACACACAGAGTAACACACACACACAGAGTAACACACACACACACACACACACACACACACACACACACACACACACACAGTGACACACACACACAGAGTAACACACACACACAGAGTAACACACACACACACACACACACACAAACAAACACAAAAAAAAAAAAAAAAAAAAAAAAAAAAACACGAAACTACTGGGGGTTTTTTTTTGTTTTTTTTTCTTTTCTACAACCACTTTCAAAACTACCATGCCCCTTACCTGTCAATGTAGTTGGAAAAGAGTAATCCTTATCAGGAGAACTAGAATCACTCCGGTTCATCAGCAACACCACCACTTTCGGTTTTTGTTGTTTGTTGTTGTTTTTTGTTGTTGTTTGGGGGGTTTTGTGTGTGTTTTTTTTAATCACGTTTTAGTGGTTTCGATGGCCACCGTAATACAGAACCAAAAAATTAAATCAAATAATTTTTTTTTTTTAAAGGCCACTTCGTAAGCACCAATGCCCCCCCCCCTAGCAGCCACTCCGACAACTTTTTTCTGCTCCACAAAAACCCAAGAAAGAAAACAAATCAATATCGAGCTGAAAACTTTATAAAGAAATTGCTTCATTCAACCCCCCCCCCCCCCCCCCCCCCCCCCACCCCCCCCCCCCCCCACACACACACACACACACCCTACCCCGTGCTAAGGAAGTCGCTATTTACATAAAGGAAGTTTCGGTAATCACGTGACCAGCCCGACTATTGATTATGCGGATGACGCCTCTGAACCCTGTATAGCGAACGAAACCCGCAGGTCAGGGGAGTGTCAAATACGCCGTGGGGGGGTGGGGGGGTGGGGGGGGTTGGGGGTGGGGTGGAGTGGAGGAGTGGCGGGCGGGGACAAAAACCAACATGTACTGGCGCGTTGCAGATATTTAGCACTCTGATTTCAGTGCAGTGCAGCGCACGCACAAACAGAATATCTCTCTCTCTCTCTCTCTCTCTCTCTCTCTCTCTCTATATATATATATATATATATATATATTGTATTTCTTTTTATCACAACAGATTTCTCTGTGTGAAATTCGGGCTGCTCTCCCCAGGGAGAGCGCGTCGCTACACTACAGCGCCACCCATTTTTTTTTTTGTTGTTGTTGTTGTATTTTTTCCTGCGTGCAGTTTTATCTGTTTTTCCTATCGAAGTGGATTTTTCTTCAGAATTTTGCCCAGGAACAACCCTTTTGTTGCCGTGGGTTCTTTTACGTGCGCTAAGTGCATGCTGCACACGGGACCTCGGTTTATCGTCTCATCCGAATGACTAAAATTTCTTTTTATCACAACAGATTTCTCTGTGTGAAATTCGGGCTGCTCTCCCCAGGGAGAGCGCGTCGCCATACTACAGCGCCACCAATTTTTTTTGGTATTTTTTTGTATATATATATATATACGGATAAGGATACGGATTGGTTATTCAATAAAGGCCATGGCCCCTCATATAGGGAGTACAGTGAACCAACATTCAAAATCAAAATCTTACAAATTACAAAAAGTAAATGATAAACTGCAAATGATAATCCACAAATTGGATAATGCACAACTAATAACAATTAACTACATAATACACTACGAAACTTAAAAAGCCTTATATAAGTAAATAGCAAACTGTTTTATAATAGTTTCGTTAGTTGATGACATAAGCATGGCAAGTCGAAATAAAGTAGGGTGTCTATAATTTTTTTTTTTTTTTTTGTGGAATCCACTCATGTCCAAGGTCATTCAAAGCAGGGCAACACAACACAAAGTGAAGTTCGGTTTCTTCAGCACGTCTGCATAAAGGACAACTAAGATCAGAGACACTGGACTTTCGATAACGATAATGATGAAGAAATATGTCAGACATTCCAAATCGGAACCTGGTTGTGATATGTTTCAAATGCTTATCCATTTTCATTGACAGATAAGTAGGAATAGAGTGCACAGAAATGAACTGTCTGTAAAACTCAAATCTATCGCTATCTTGAACATGATAAGACCAATCTTGCCATCTACAGTCAATTAATCTTGTTCGGAGTGCACT